>NW_025335873.1:1347508-1369172 GCF_004798865.1 Varanus komodoensis | reverse complement strand
CCGGCCCGGGGCCCCCGTCCGCGGCGCGGGGCCCGCGTGCAAGGCCGCCGCAGCCGCGCGCCCGCCGGCCCGCCCGGTGCGGGGTCCCGGGCAGCAGGGCGCCCTCCCGCCGCGGCTCATCGAGATTCCCTCTCGCTCCCTTTTCAAACTGCGGTTGTTTCACAGCGAAAGGCACTTCCTTCCAACATCTCGGGAATGCTGGGTATTGTAGTTTCAGTTCTATTTCTGCCCCCACCCCGCCGCAGAATAAAGCCGGATCCCGGGGCGCGCGTGGCTGGGGACTTGTCCAGGGCCGGGGCGCAGCCGCGGGGCGCCCTCTGCGCCGGCCCGGGCCCCCCGCCCCCCTGGCCCGGGCGGGGGCGCGGCAAGCCCCCGTGGGGAAGCCGGCGGGGGGGCAGGTGCGGCGGCGGGCCAGGAGGGCGAGAGGCTGGGCCCCTTGAGGGGGAAACCCTTCGGGCCTCTCCCCCAGACTCGCCAAAGCCGGGAGCCAGCCCCAAGCCATGTCCCCTGTATCTTTGTCCTCTCTCATCGCCATCATCATCATCATCATCATCATCATCATCATCATCATAATCGATACTGTTCTTTAAAATAGTTTTGTACTTTCGAGTCTTATCTGTTATTTACCTCACAGTTATGCCTCCGTTGAGCTGATACGTAAATGGTAGCGTATAAATGCACTGGTCCAAGATGCACGCACTCGGCAGCACATCCTGTTCATCGGGGCTTGTTGATTCTCTGAGCAGCAATTTTAGGGGGCTGGGGCTGGGGGGCTGCCGTGGGCAGGGAAGGCCAGTTCTGCCTGCTGAGTTGCTCCAGCATGAATCTGGATGCGACCCAGAAGTACCAAATGGGTGCATAACTTTTCAACAATGGATTTTCCTTTCCAGAATAAATTCAGTTATACTTTGATTGTTCTCCCAAACCTGGCTGCCAGTAAAAGCCTGTGCCAAGCTCAAGACTATGGCTACTTACATAATCCTCTTCATTTTGTCCTCATAACAACCCTGCGAGGTAGGTCAAAGCTGAGAGTAGTGGCTGGCCCAACATCACTAGAAGGCTTATGGCCATGTGGGGATTAGAACTGGGATCTGGTGAGTCCCAATCCATAGCTCTAACTACTACACTGCACAGTCTCTTATCAATGGGCCCATTGATTTGAGACTCAGAGCAAGGCCCTCCTTTTCCTCCAGCACAGATACACCAGAGAGCGTCCAAAGTGGCTTTTCTTTGGCATTCTTTTAGGTACCGGTTCGAAACTTATCTGAGTGCCCAGTTGTTTGTTGGTTTCAATAAGGTTGTTATCTTTGGTGCCATGCTTATCTTGGTATTTTATTTTAACAGCTGGTTTCTTTCATCTTCCTTTGTTTCTTTCTTCTTGAGCTGACATCATAAAAATGCAGTGCAGGTCAAGAAAAGAACTGCAAGGGAGTTCCGTTTCCTACACAAACGGGAAAACATCTTCCTTAAATCTATCATTCCCAAAAATCAGTAAAAACAACTCTGCTTCCTTATCCGTTGATTTCACTACATTTTCACAAACTTGAATGTATCAGCATCTAAGTTAGTGATTGCAGCTCTGTTCCAAATCTTGCAGAACCTGCCCAAGAAACCTTCTCCATTCCAGAGTAATTGACATTGAAGTTAATATTAATCAGTTTGCTTTTGCAAAGGACAATCTTTAAATGCTGTTTTAAAGCACTGGATAGACCCCCCCCCCGGGAGTCTTATCATGAAGGGTGAGTTCTGTGTATTTAGTCCCACCTTTTGCCGGCCAAGAAGCCGACACAGTTTATGTAATCTGCCTATTTTATCCTCACAGCAGCCTTGTGTGTAGGCCAGGCTGAGAGTCTTCATGGCTAAGCAGGGACTCAAACCCAGAGCTCCCAGCCTCGGGTCTGGACAGAAGGTTCATGTTGCCGAATGATGAGAAGGGTTTCAGTCCTAAATCCCGCCCTTCCCTTGTCCTGTACACACAGTTTCTTCTGCAGAAATCAGAGCAAGCAAACCTTTCACTGCTTGGAAAGCAGTGTTGCTTGAACGCAAGGACTGGCAGGCCCGCAGAAACTTGGCAGCCCCGTTGAGATGGACTCTCTTCCCGTCCAGCTCCTCGGGGTGGCTCTGGAGAGGAAGCATCCGCAGCGACCATCTCCGGATGTGAGAACAGAGGCCAGCCAGGGCCCAGACTGAACACAGAACCGGTCTGGCACCCTTCCCCACAGTGGCAAAGTCTTCTGCTATCATGGAAGATACATAAAGGATTTCCCCAAACCCATCGCTTTCCTTCGCTTGGTTTTCACGGAGCCCACGTCCGTGAAGTGAGCAGAGAAAGGTTAGCCAGCCTGGGCCATCCTTTCTGAACGCAGCTCCACAAGGTCACTGTCCTGTTACTGCTTTCCAAGCCTTGGGGGCAAATTTTCGTGTCGCTGGCCTGGTCAATTTCTAATTTGGGAGAGCTCACTTCTGCCACAGGCAGGTTGCCTTCCCCTGTTTTGCATCTGGGTGAATACCAAGTCATGCGTGTCTCTGATCTAGGATTATCAACATGGACCATCCACGGCTCCCTCCAGACTCTCCGGCAGGTGTTTTTCCAGCCCTGCGTGGATGCGCCGGGAATCCATGCAGAGTGGGGCTCCCTGCCGGGCGCCAACCCTTCCTCTTCACAGTGGCACGTTTGTGTTTTCGCCCACCTGCCAGTTGCGCCGCTTCTGCACAGGTGTTTGCTTGCCTTTCGGGACAGATCCACACCAAAGAGCGTTTGAATCAGTTTTATCTGTGATTTTAAGCTGCCTTTGGTGCCATGTTTTGGGCTGGGAAGGGGTGTCCGAATCAAACGCCGTTCAAACCTATCAGTGCTAAACTTGCATGATTGAATTTAAAATAGGGCTTCTTCTATGGGGTTCCCAGGAGCCTTTCTTATATGGTAGTTTATTGTTTATGGCATGCCAGGCGCTGCCTTTCCCAACCTGGTTCCTGGCATGCCATAAAAAATAAACAAACTACCATACACGCTACCGAGTGCTTTGCTCTTTCCCCAACTCTTCCATAGCCTTTTTCAGTGCAGTGCCCAGAAATGTAGCCAGTATTTGAAGTGTGGCTGCGCCTCAAATTTGCATAAAGGGACCGTGGTTTCTATCAAGGGCTCAGGATCAGATTTGGCCCAGTTACTATTGCTTGTCCTAGCCTACCTCGCAGGGTTGTGGTGAAAGGAGCAGAAGAGCAGCCGTCTCTGCCCTCCTGCAGAATTGTCATGTTAGCAGTCATTCAAATAATGTAATAGTGCACCCTTGGGACATGCTGCTCTGGTTCCCCACACCCTTTCCACCAAGAGCAGCTCTGTGCAGGGCGTTTAGGGCTGTGTCTGGGTGCTTCTGACTGACAGGCTCGCCAATCCGGGGCAACAGCTGCGCAAGACATTCCTAAAGTGCAAAATGGGAAGCCAGGGTGATGCTGCTTGAGCGTGAGCTGCCCATAAGGACAGAATGACACCCACGTCCTCGAAGGGAAGAATTGGGAAGCATTTGGGGGAGCTCATAGGCCAGAGGTGGTTTGAAGGGGGGGCTGCACTAGGGCCCCCCTCTGGAAGTCCATCTGAGCCACCAGCCAATGGCTTCTCCTGCAGCCTGAACCTTTCTGGCTGAGATATTTTTTCTGAAATCAAATGCTCTCCTCTTCCCCCATCCGTACATCGCTTTTTGCAAATGGAGCACCTTTCGGAGAAGAGGTGCTTTAAAGACACACAAGGATGATTTTAAGCGGATCAGTCAGCTCACGCTGATTTGTGATCTTGTCTCTTGGCTACTTGGCACCCTCCCCTTTGTTCTGGACTCAAGGTTCGGGGTCTTTTTTTTTCTTTTTAATGGCAGGCTAAAAATGAACCAGGGCAAGTGAAAAGTTAGCACTGATGGACACAAATCTGGCCATGTTGGCTTCTCTCCATTTTCCCCAGTCTTCATCCTTTCTTTCAGTTCAGTTTGTCCAAACGTTGAACTTTGTTTACAGTTTGCATCAGCGTTTTAACCTGTTTTGCTACTCCTATTTTCATGGGCGTGTTTCCTAATGAGCCTTTCTTTTCCCCCTTTTTTCGTTTTGCAAGCAACTTACCTACTGCAGTTGCTTTTGAATGCACCCTCGTCCACCTGATCTGATTAGAAAATGGCATGGCAAACTTTGGGAAAATGCATAGTTCCAGGGATAATACAGTTCTGCTTCTTATGTGGATCAAAAGTGCTAAATTGGGTACATGAATTAAACTGTGAGCTGAACACATTTTCCCCACTTCTTTTAAAGTTAGCAGGTGGGGTACTTTAAGTCACACCCCTTCTGCCCGCTGCCCCTCTTCTACAAACCCCTCTCCCGACAGTGTTAATGTTATGATGTTTCCTAATATAGGGCTGGGCAGAATTTGGATGGAAAATTCCAGATAGATCAAGAATGCCGGTGGGAACCAGAAGATTTTCAGAGGGAAACACTCTGAACTCTGCCCTGTTCCGGTTTGCAAAACACATTTGTGGGCTCAGAATACGTTCATTCTAAGGGTGTGTCTTTTGCACCAGTTGGTAGATCTCGAGATACCAGTAAGAAAAAGGGCGGCCTGAAGTTGGCGGAGCTACCAAGGAAGAGGGCCTTTTGCTGAGAGGTGGAGGTTGGTTCACTGGGAGTTCTCCAAGGTGCTAAAATAGACACTCGCGAGGGATCGGGTTGCAGGATCAAAATAGCCCCGAGGTAGCGCTGAAGCACGAGCCCAGCCCAAGGATCAGGGGGCAGGAATAGAAGGGCAGGGCAAAGACGCAAACCGACGGGCTCTGTCCTGCCAGACTCTGTTCCAAGCGCTGCAGGACCCTTCCTACAATGCAGGGATGGTGACTGCAGGAAACGCGTCTGGGCTGCCACGCTGGGGCAGTTGGCCGGCTGGGCTCCCTCCTGGCTGGGCTACTGCAGGGTGCTGCACCGGGAGCGGCTCTTGGAGACGGCGCCATGTCTTTGGGGACTGAGCGCTGCCCGGCACCGGGAGTCCCAGCCTGGCCCTCCAAGCGCCTCCAGCCAAGGATACCCTGGAAAGCCCCTGCGGTCGTAGTTTCCAGGGAGGATCTCTGTGCCGAAGAGAGACCCCTGGGCCAGCCCAGCCTTGCCCTCCTCTCCAGGCACTCGGACGCCTCCAGCCTGCTGCCACAAGCACTCCCACCGCACACCCCTGGGACCACGTCTGGAAAAGGGTGGCCCATTTGCTCCTCGCTCGAGCCGTCGCGTGGCGCTCCTGGAGCAAGTGCAGAGGGCACCTTAATGCCGGGCTGCAGAACCCCCTTCCGTGCAAGGGCCAAATTCCCTCAGAGAAGCACTAGGGCCGAGTGCCAGTGGTGGGCGGGGCCAAGGGGAGAAGGGGCGGGGCCAAGCACACCCCAAATACCCAGCCTACTTTAGCTTAAAACGCAAGAGGTAGGTCATAACCGGGAAAGCTGGTGTGGTGGTAAGAATGTTGGGACCCGGAAGATCCGGGGTCTGGTCCCCACTCAGCCCTGAAGTTCACTGGGTGACGCCAGGCTAGTCACTCGCATTCAGCCTGACCTACCTCGCAGGGCTGTTGTGAGTCACGTGGGCAGCCTTGGGTTCCTCACAGGAGGGAATAGGTAGGGCATGCACGCAATGCGATAGGAAGAACGGTAGCAGCAACTGCCACGGATATTGATATTATCCATATTAGTAATTAATATGACTAATAGCATGTGCCTTGGACAAGTTGTCTTTTATGGAAGATATTGTGCCTATGACGTAAGAGTTGTACAATTGCCTGAGGCAAGAGTTCCCTGGGATGTGAGTTTCCCACTTCAAAAAGTTTAACTTTATTTGGGTCTCGGTGTTCCTCTGCTTGCACCTGCTTTGCTGCGGGGATGAACCTAGCAAAGCTTTCCCCAACTTGATTCTCTCAAATGCTTTGGATTTCCACTCCCAACGTGCTTCACCATGGGCTATGTGGGCTGGCTGATGGGACTTGATGCCCACATGTTGATCTTCAGGGCACCAGGCTGGGAAATGACCCTCTTAAGCCATCGTGATCTCTCCCTCCCTCTTTCTTGCAAGAGACGGGTGCATTTCCACTCATTTACCCTGCAGGTCTGTTTAAATGTGTGGATGTTTCTGATGGAGGAAGCATTTAGGAAGTCTGTTTTGAGAATGGCACTCTGGCTTGCCTCTGTGGGACTCAGGTGGGCCGTTCAGAAGCAAATGGGCACCTTGTTGCAGCTCTGCACAGGTATGGGCCCTCTGCCAGTTTCCCAGTTCAGCTTCTTAAGGCAACAACAGAGGTCTGGCTTGCAACGCTGCTCTTTGTGAGAAAGAGGTGCAGGGTTGATTTTGTAACACAGAGGCACATTTAAGCCACGTTTCTCTGCCAGGATTTATCTAAATTTCCCCAGCAGAAGCAGAGGATCCTGCTTGCTGCCGTGTTTCATCAAGTACCAAAGTGTCCATCTCAGCTTGGCAGCTCTATACACACACGTGCTGCCTTGGGGAGGAGAGATGGAAACTGTGTATTTGGAAGGCTCTGAAATGCAAAAGCGAAGTGACATTACCCAAGCGCTTGCCAAAACGTTGCTGAACAATAACACAGACCGCATTGGAATGATCTTTGGCACCAGGCGCTGTTTTTATTCTGTGATGATTGTGAGGTTTTCAAGGGTGGGGGTTACACATTTGTACTGTTCTTCTTCTACCCGAGATTGTATTGCATTTTATTTTGTTTTATTTTATTCTGGTCCAATGAGTACTTGCTGTGATTTTCCTGATGGAAAAGCACAGCATCAATCAATCAATCAATCAATCAGCCATGATCTGATTAACACACAAATGTAGCATTTAAACAACAGCAACAAAGCCTTGTTCTCAAAGCGAGATGGAGTGCATTTTGAGAGCGATTTAAGAGTTGCCTTCCTTGCCTCGGATAAGGCACCTGCAAAAGCCTTGCGCTCGCCTCGAAAGCGCCCGTGCGCTCTTTCTGGTTTGCGATGCGGCACACCGATAGAACCCCCCCACTGGAGAGCTCACCGCGCGGGGAGAGGAACTACCTTTCCCATCCTCCTCCGGGGCCCCGTGGACCCAGCAATTGGGCGATTTAAATAGCCCAGTCCCGAGGCGGCCGGGCTTGCTGGCCTGGGCCAACGGCCCTCCTTAGCCGCCCGCCCATTGGCTGGCCGGGCCTTTCTCGGGGCGAGACTGGCTGCCGCCGCGGCCGCTGGTGGCCCCCCGCGCGCCCCGCCCCCCGCGCGCCCCGCCCCCCGCGCTTGGTCGGCGTCCGGGCCAGCAGGCACGTTGGTCGTGCGCCCCGGCCCTATATTTAGCCGCGCGCGCCCCTCCGGCGCTTCGCGAGGCGCCTGGCCGTGGCGGGAGGTGGGAAGGCGCTGCCCGGGCTCGGCGGGGGCCTGCCCAGCCCGCCTGGCCGGACGCTCGCTGCCTGAGCCGCGGCCCGCGTCCCCCCCGGCACCATGCCCGCGCCCCCGGGCCGCGCGCGGGCCCGCGACCGCGGCAACGTGCTGAACCGCGCCGAGTTCCTCTCGCTGAGCCAGCCGCTGAAGGGGGCCCCGGAGCCGCGCGGCGCCGCGCGGCGGCAGAACAGCCAGGGCGGGCCGGCGCAGGCCGAGGGGGCCCGGGAGCGCAGGCAGTCGCAGCAGCTGCCCGAGGAGGACTGCATGCAGCTGAACCCGTCCTTCCGCGGCATCGCGTACAGCGCGCTGCTGGCCATCGACATCTCGCTCTCGAAGCGGCTGGGCGTGTGCGCCAGCAGCGGCGCGGCCTGGGGCAACGCGCGCTCCATGGTCAACCTCATCGGCATCACGGGCCACGGCGTGCCCTGGATCGGGGGCACGCTCATCTGCCTGGTCAAGAGCAGCACGCTGGCCGGCCAGGAGGTCCTCCTGAACCTGCTGCTGGGTGAGTCGCGCCCCCGCCCGCGCCCCTGCGGCCGCGCCCCTTCCCACGGCCGCCCCTCGTGTTGCAGCGGAACCGGGGCCGCAGGGAGGCTGCCCCGGGACCTCCTCATAGGCGGGGTCGCCGAGCGGGCCTGCCAGCCCGCCCGGATCCCCCCTTCCCTCCGAGCGCCTCACGGCAGCTGGGAATGCGTTTTCGGAGCAAGGGTGCTTTGTGTGGAATTTGGGGGCACGGGGTCCAAACTTGGCTTAGCTTTTTTCCAGTGGTGATGGAAATGGCTCGGCCTGCTTTGTTGCTCTGGATCAGCACAGCTGCCTGCAAGTTCAGACTTTGCTTGGGGGACCTCCGGGGAATGGCCCTGATGAGCACCTGCCTGCGACAATTTTTCACTGCCCCACTGGAGCTGGCTCTGATTTGGGGAGAGGGCAGCAAGGTCCTGTCCATGGACTGCTTCCTCGCCGGGTTGACCTCACCACCAGGGCCTCTATCTGCTCTTGCTCCACATGGGTCCCTGGCCTGAGAAGAAAAGGTTTGGTTTGGATGCCAGGAAGCACTTCCTGACACTCAGGAACCCTAACTAGGGTGTGGAATGGGCTTCCTCGGGAGGTGGTTGAGGCCCCACCGGCGAGGGTGTCAAGGATAGGCTGGACAGGCACATGGTGGGCCTAGATGGCCCAGGAGGCCCCTTCTGACTCGCTCTGTTTCTGTGTTAAGAGAGCTGTGAGCAAGGCAGGCCTGGCATCTCCTCCTCCTGCTCACCACCAGCTTGGTCTGGGCCAGTCCGAGATAAGCAGGTTGCAGTGAGGAGGAGGAGGAGGCACTCGGGGAGACTTTGGTCCACGGGCCTCTTCTGGGGTCCTCCACAAGGGTGGGCTATGCCGACCTTACTCCGTCCGCTTCCTCAAGTGTCCTTCATGACCAGGATTGCTCAGAACTTTTCAGAACAGCCCAACGCCCTGTTTTAAGGGTGGCAGAAGAGACTGGGGCTGATGGGTGCAACCGCCGTCCGCTCTGCTGCGATTACAGAAACTGGCTCAGCCTTCCAGGACAGCATGGGAAGGAGGCCTTGACCCCCTTGTTGGACCCACACGGCCTCAATGGTTGGACGTCCATTGGACCAAGTTTGGCTGGTTCCCCATCTGGCTTGCTGAGCCCTTTCCCTGCTCAGGAATCGTATCCTGGTGATTCATATCTGGGATTCATATCTGAAGCTTGAACTTCCGCCAGATTCAGTGGGAACGATTCTGCCTGGTGCAGAGTGGGACAGCCGCGTCCCTCCAAGTCGTAGGGAATTAAAGCAGCCCCCAGTTCACTGCTGAGCCCCTTCAAAGTTCTGGTTACCCCTTTCCAGCCCTGAATGGTGTGGGCCTGAGTCCCAGAAGGACTGCCTGCTCCCATACTATCCTGCCTGGTGCTGGGATCTTCTCAACAGGCCCTTCTTTGAATACCATACCCAGGAGAGGTGCATGACCAAGGAGGGGGCCTTCTTTGTGGTGGCACCGCAGCTTTGGAGGGTCCTTCCAAAGGAGATGCGGTTGGCGCTGACCTCGTTTCCATTACTGCATCTGGTAGAATTGCTGTTGTCAACTTCAGGGACCACCCACCCAGCTCCTGTTCTCCATGGCCACAAAATACCGGCCCTTCCAGACCGCGGCCGTTATAGCATCAGCCTAAGCCAGGGGCACCGCTCTGGACTTGGGCCGTGGCACCCCATGCCAACAAGGCCGGAAATCCACTGGTGCCTCTGCTTCTGTGCTTCCTTTCAAGATTGTCAGGCGCTGAAGAGACTTCCGCCCCCAGACATAGCGGCACAAAAGCCACGCTGCTCATTGTGGGTCACTGGGGGGGGAGGCTTTAGGCACTCCCAGCCACTGCAGAAACGGCTCCCTCCCTCCCTCTGAAGCATGCCAAGGATCTGAGCAAAAAAAGCAGTTCTAAGATTCAGGTCTGGCCAAAGCCCTGGGGATGCCCAAGGGACTTTCCTCAGGAAGTTAGACTTGTACCCTGAAGAGCCTTTATTCAGGGGTAGGAAAAAGTTTTCAATCGCTTCTGGAGCCAAGCTCTCCTGAATTTTTCTCAGGGCGTGTGTGGGTTGCTGGCTGTTTCCGACTCAAGTTTGCAAGGCTGAGCGCTTGGTCTGCTGTCCCAGGGTTTCAGTTTCTTCTCAGAGTCTCAGAGGGAGAAATACTAGAATCTCATGGGAGCAACAGGAGCCACAGCGGCACATGAAGCTCTTACACCTTGGTTAAGGGTTTTGCTGGTTGCTCCACCCACTAAGCTGCTAGGCCCCACCCCAATCCATAAGGCTCCGCCCCTAAGCCTCCTGGCCTCACCCCTAAATCTTAGAGTGGAAGCACAGGGATCCAGGCCACCCTTTATGAGTCACCCCTTGATGTTTGAACAGTTCAAGTGAAGGTACTCCCAGGTTACAGACGAGTTCCGTTCCTGAGAACATCCTTAAGTTGCATTTGTATTTAAGTCAGATCACATACCTAAAAAGCATATTATTCACTTAAGAAACACTTCCTTATTGACTAAAACATATTAAACACGATACAGCATTTTAATCATAATCATAGTAGAGTAACAATAGCATTTTTAAGATCAGATTTTATTCATTTGTGTGATTTTTCAATGCAGTACCCTATTAATTTCTTTGCATCATTGCCCGGAGACATTGTGAAGGGTGGGATATAAAAGCCTCAAATTAAATAAATAAATCAACAATAAAGTAACTAGAGGTACTGAAGAGGGAGAGAGAATGAAAGCATCTGTGCGCATGCGTGTAGGAATAGAGTCCAGTTCTTGAGACAATTCAGATAGAAAGATAGTAAGACGATTAATAAAGGTAAACACTTTCTGAGCTACCGTTCAGCCTAGCATTAACGGGATGAAGATGGAGAGGAGAACTGGTGCTGGAAAGGAGGGTGTTGCTTGTGCTGCTTCGTGGGGTGGTTACCATTGGAGTTGCTTTCTAGTTCTGGCTTTGCAGCTCACCTGGACAGGAGCAGCAGCTGGTAAGCGGGTCCTGGGCCACCCACTTGCCCCTTGAGGACGAGGTGGGACTTCCAGGTTCACTTGTTTGTAAATACGGGTTGTTCGCAACCTGGAGGTTCATAACCTGGGGACTACCCATGTTGGGTAACGTTCAGGGTTGTTGTCTCAGTGTGTCTTTGTGATCAAATGATGCTCTTGCTGCTTCAGCATATAGTGGATAATAATTGCACAGTAGATATTTAGGAACTAAGGAGCCTCTTGATGCGGGTGAAGGAGGAGAGCGCAAAAGTTGGCTTGAAACTCAACATTAAGAAAACTAAGATCATGGTATCCGATACCCTCACTTCCTGGCAATAGATGGGGAAGAAATGGAGGTAGTGACAGATTTTATCTTCCTGGGCTCCAAGATAACCACGGACGGGGACTGCAGCCAAGAAATTAAAAGACGCTTGCTCCTGGGGAGGAAAGCTGTGGCAAATCTAGACAGCATACTAAAAAGCAGAAACATCACCCTGCCAACAAAAGTGCGTATAGTCAAGGCTACGGTTCTCCCAGTTGCAATGTATGGCTGTAAAAGCTGGACCATAAGGAAGGCCGAGCACTGAAGGATTGAGGCCTTTGAGTTGTGGTGCTGGAGGAGACTCCTGTGAGTCCCCTGGACCGCAAGGTGATCAAACCAGTCAGTCTGAGAGGAGATCATCCCTGACTGCTCTTCAGAAGGCCAGATACTGAAGCTGAAACTCAAATACTTTGGCCACCAATTGAGGAGGAGGAACTCACTAGAGAAGCCCCTGATGCTGGGAATGATGGATGGCAACAGGAGAAGGGGACGGCAGAGGAGGAGGGGGCTGGATGGAGTCTCTGGGGCGGTGCGTGTGAGTTTGAGCAGACTCTGGGGTGGGTGGAGAATGGGAGTGCCTGGAGGAATAATCCATGGGGCTGCGAAGAGTCATGCCCAACTTTGCAACTGAACAAGGACAAATATTTAGGGTCAGGGAGGAAAATGTGAGGTGAATGCATCAGTGCGTTGTTGTGCATGAGCCCCCCCCCCCCGGCCACAAAATTGCTGGGCGACTTTGGGCTGGTCACTGACTCACAGGGCTTGCGTTCGCTGCTTTATTTTGCTCTGTGTTCCCTGCCCCATTCCTGTGGGCTCCCATAGGGTTGTTGTGAAGATGAAATGGAAAGGAGAAGGGGGACAATCGTGTTCCCCACCATGGGTTCCTTGGAAGGTGGGACCCTGACGGAACAAGGGTAGCAATAACAGTAACCCGTAACAAAAACGGAAGGGATGTTCCGAGCTGAGCAACGAGGTTAGCTCTCGGTTTCCCCGGTCAGCCGGTGCAGATAAACACCCAGCAGCATAAATTTCATCCCCAAGCATCAGAAGAGATCCGGCTCTTATAGGCAGAGCTCATGTTGGGACATCTTGATGTCGATTCATTTATTTCCAGCTTTCATATACCATCCACAGCTACCAAAGCTCTCAGAACAGGTAACACCAAAACAAACAACAATACAGCAGTTTAAAATGCAGACAGTTCCGGAGCACAAAGTTGCAGCAGCATCTAAGAATAAAATCGAATCGATAAGAATAAAACCCATCCCCAGAGGCCTTTCCACCTTTGCCCGCCCACATCCTCTACCCGTTCCTACACCACAGGGCCCACAAGAAATATAACGGCGCTCTTGCTAGGATCAAACAAAAGACACAAACAACACACTGCAATAAATAAATAAAATCAATACAAACTTAATTTTGCTAAATAATTAACATTTGCCATTAATATTTTACAATTACGCCACAGAACCCAGGAGGTGAAAAAATCAAAATGTAGTAAAATAATAGCAATTAAATGGTCAATGATTAAAATACAGGCGCAATTAAATAGTGCAAAGAGCTAGCAGTGGGCACACCTCTTTGGGGCCGCCGCCGCATGGCCAAGTGCTACAGACTGGCTTGGGGGCTGCAGCCATGTGGGGCCATTCCACACGCCCAAACGGTGGCCCAGGGGGTTCTCTGCTCCATCGTGCATTGGGAGAAGGGGCGGTTTGGGTCCTGCGGCGCTTGCTGGTTGTCAAGGGCGCCCTGGGCAAAACAAGCTGCGTTGGAACCCGATCTGCCGAAGGGGCGGCGGCCCCGTGGCTGTGGCAGGCGTTCCATCTTGACCTGACGTAAACTCACCCTGCAGGGGAAAGAGGTCTCGGTTGCATCTCTTGCTGTGAAAGCGGGTCTTTTACTGTGTGCTTGGCCAGGGGACGGGGGCATATAAAGTGGGGGGACCTGACAGGCCCAGCTTGTAAACTGTTAAAAGAATGCATGTGCTTCCTTCTAGTCTGGGGTTCTGGGTCAGTTTAGGCCTCCGAGCTACATATTTGCCCTGGATCTCTGTGCTCCATCTGTCCGAGAGCCAGCGTGGTATAGTGGTTAAGGGCAGGGACTGGGAGTCAGGTGGCCCAGGTTCTAGTCCTGGCTGGGCTGTGGAACTAAGTGGGAGACTTTGGGCCAGTCATGGACTCTCAGCCCAGCCTACCTCACAGGGTTGTTGTTGTGGGGATAAGAGGGAGAGCAGGAGGAGGACAATGGTATAAGCTGCTTTGAGTTTGTTGTAAGGAAAAGGCAGGATATACATCTAAGAAATGCATACATCTCTCCTGAAGTGATGGGTGTTGTTGGGAAAATTCCTGGAGGGGCAGGAGTTGCAGAAAGGAAGCAAACCACCGGGTTTCCTGTCGTACGCCTTTGCATGTATTATGGCGCCAGGTGCATCCGTCAGAATGTTTTGATGAAATGCAGTGTGACATTTTGCGCAGGAAGCAAATAAACGGGGGGCTGCAGGGGGAGGGTGCACCGTGTGTTGATTGTGGTTATAGAACAACATTCGGATGGTGCCTCTTGTGGAGTGAGGCAAGGCACCTCGCTCCCATCCTCAACCCGCCTGCTGTCTTATGGGGTTGGGGCGGCATCGCCTGGAGAGCCCCGGGTTGTGGTGAACCTCCTTGCCGTGGTGCCGCCCAAGCACTTCTCACCCGTTGAAAGTCTCCACGGGCATCGCAAGGAGATGGAAGAGATGCCCTCTTGGGAGCCACAAACAGCTGTCTGGGACGCGGTCTCCCCAGTGTGCCGTCTCCACCGCTTCGCACTGCAGAGGAAGGGCTCCTGTGTCCCGGCAGGAACCAAGCTGCTTCCAGGCAAAGCCACGGGCCACGCCAGCGCCGGGATTTGGAGGGCCCTGGGCGAGGCGCCCTCCCTCAGCCCCCTTCGCCAGGGACCCTGCCTCCTCGCCAGCGCAGCCACCATCTTCAGCGCGGCTCTTCCTTGCTCGCCGGGTAGGCCGGAGCATCTGCCTCTCCTCCTCCTCACCACCACCACCACCGTTGTCTGGGCTGGAGCAAGGGGCAGGGGGCCAAG
This sequence comes from Varanus komodoensis, assembly GCF_004798865.1. Taxonomy (NCBI): domain Eukaryota; kingdom Metazoa; phylum Chordata; class Lepidosauria; order Squamata; family Varanidae; genus Varanus; species Varanus komodoensis. The sequence continues at coordinate 1,354,843 of NW_025335873.1, read as the reverse complement.
CCGCTGCAGGGGAATGGGAGGAACCAGTCTGGGGGCTCCCAGCAACGCCCACTGCAGCTTGGGGAAAGGGCCCAGTCTGGCCCCGTTTGGGTTTTGATAGCCAGGCGCAAGATCCGCATGCAGGTCCTGGGCGGAGCGCCACCAGGATTTGGAGCCAGGGCTTTGAAAAAGAACAGAGTGATGGCATTGCCAGAAAATGAGGGCCTTTTTCCTCTTTGTCTGCTCTCCGTCCCGGGGACTGTCTGTCCATCCAGCCTTTATCTCCAGTGATGGATTATGGTTATTTTAAGAGCTGGAATAAGAAGGCCCGTCCATTTTCAGGTTACTGGATGGCCTTAGACAATCTTGCCCTCCACCGTCTTCTTCACTTTCACTTTCTCTCACCGGACGTATCCCATCCTGTGCCATTAAATGTCTGGCAGTAGGGAGTTGATGACAAGAGAAAGGAGAATATTAGAGCTCTGTGGTTTCCGTGGGGAATTTAAAAGTTTGGTGAATCCATCTCTGGAAACAACGATTCTTCCTCTTGGTAAAGCTTCTGCAGAATGACGTGCGGTTTTCCTGCATGCAGGGATTCGCTCCTCCAGGGCTGAGCTGGCCGCAGATGCCTCCCCCCACCCTTTGTTCTCAGCCCAGTCTGCTCTGCAGGGATGGCCATCCTGAGCTCAAATGCCCCAGTGGCCTGGCTTAGTCTCCAAAGGATTCGGATGTTCCAGCCGAGATCCCAAAGTACAAGCAGGTGGATGCTGGCACATTTCTCCCCCGGGGCTTCTCTGACCCGCCATGATCTTGCTTAGGTGTGCAGTGAAGTGAGATAACCTCCGAATGTTCTGCAAAGGGATGCAGGCAGAGGCTGAGAGAGGAGCGCCGAGCGAAAACGCGCCGTCTCCTTCACCTGGAATATCCCTCCTTGCTTCCCTGTGTGGCAAGAGTCTCTCTCTCCCTCAGCCCTCACGTTTCCATCAGGTTCGCCTGCTTTGGGTGGGGGGCAAAGGAGCCCCCACCCCCCACCAGCCCGGGAGCTTCCACAAGGCTTCCTCCCCCTACCCTCCTGTCTCATCAGATGTATTCAGGGCACTGACTGCAGTTGTCGTTGAATGTAGGTTTTTTAAAGCTATTTTTATTAGTACGTAGCGGCTGCCTCTGCACCGTTATTCATATTTTGGGCAAACAGAGCCCCGGATAAACCCACGAGCTTGCTTTGGTGGTTCTTTCGGAAGCAATTCCTTCTCTGCGTGCTTCCAGCATTCCTCCCCACCCATCTCTCACTGACATTTGCATTATCCCCGTGTTTCACTCTGGTGCAACTCCTAATCACAGACTCTGTTCACACAACACCTTGCAAGGGCTGAGCCGCTTCCTTTCTTCTCCACGGAGGGTCATCTCCACAGCCCTCCTCTTCCTTCGGGCCGTTCTTGGCCTTGAATCCGTCCTTGGACAGGGCAGCTGCAGCTGCTTCAGCAACATACATCTCTAAACCAGAGGGTAACCCCCTTGCGACAGATGGCTGCAGAAGCAGACGCAGGCCACCCTCGCTGATGCCTGGAACTAGTGCTGGAAGGCCCTGCCTGTCTCCCCTTGGCCTTCCTTGCATTTTAGTGCCCTCTCTTGCAAAATGCACGTCATCTTAATGGCAACGCTTGCAGGTGGAGCGGAGTGCACACACACAACCCCCTCCAACAGGGTCCAGGCGGAGGGCAGAAAAACGCTTTCCATGATTCAGCAAGACTCTGCAGGCATCTCCCATCAAGGGGCGACCGTTGGATTTGCACACATTCCCATTTGTGACCTCCACAAGATACCCCTGCGGGGAACGGCAAGACGGGAAGTGCTGTTGCAGCATGGAAGAGCTGCCTCCCCTTGTGGGGAAACCTCTCGCATGCGGACTGCTCGGATCTAATGAAACTTGACAGAAATGTGAGCTGGGGAAAGAATGAAGGAAGGGGGGAAATTCTGGTAATTTCTTGGAGGCAGAGGCTGGCAGAACAGCCTAAAAGGGCATTTCTGCTGAGAGAGGGGATCGCAGACCAAAATGCTGCACTTCGTCATTTATCCAGAGATGCTTCTAAAGCCTTGATATCTTCTACAGAGCTCAAAGAATAGCAAATGTCCGCATGACATTTCTGCACACAAAAATCCAGGTTCACACAACACATCCTCAAGGGTTCAGCATGGGTTTGAGTGTGGTTTGTGACCAAACAGAGGTATGTCTTTGAAAGGTCTGTCATTGTGCTGTGTGAACCCTGCCGAGATAACCAACCATGGTGAGCAGCCCACAGTTCACAACCTAGCAACAAACTGTGGGTTGTGCTTACCTAACCATGGCTTGTTAGCACAGCTGGGTTCAGACATAATAATTTATGTTTTGGCAACTACTATGTTGATGAATGTGTTGGTTGCCATATTGTCCAAACCCAGCCAGTGTACCTTCAACCAGGTATTGCGCAGTGCCTGGCTACAAAATTTTCTGCTATTTTTACAGCAGAAAATTATTACCATTACTATTATTATAATGTTTCATTTCTATCCTGCTCTCTGGGCAGTTCACAAAGTTTTAAGTTGCACATCCAGATTGCAACCAGGTCCGACCCTGCTTAGCTTTCAAGGTTCGGCAGGATCAGGCTATATGGAATTTAAACAGGCACGTTTAGGAAAGAGAGATTGCTCCACAGCTATTGGACAGGATGGTCAAGTGCAGCTTCCCTTTTCAGGCACCATACACCTGAGAGTGTCAGAGGATGGAGGAAACATCACCACTGGCTAATCCCTTCATGCTTTAGGAAGCTGTTTCCCAGAACTGTGGTGTGGTCCCCTCCTCATGTGAGGCTGAGGGAACTGGGTCTTGAGAGGAGGAGACTCTGAGGGGATCTGTTGGCGACATACAGGTATGTGAGGGGGTGTCACACGGAGGTGGGTAGAGACCTGTTCTCCCCTGCAGAGGAAGGCAGGACGCGCTTCAACGGGGCAAAGCTCAGGGAGCCAAGGTTTCGTTTGGATGCCAGGAAGCACTTCCTGACAGTCGGGACCCCGAGGGCGTGGAATGGGCTTCCACGAGGGGTCGTTGAGGCCCCATCGGTGTGGGTGTTCAAGGATAGGCTGGACGTCTACATGGTGGGCATGTCATGAACAGAGCCGGCTGGGGCCGGGGGTCAATCTAGATGGTCTGACTCTCTCTGACAGTCTCCATCAGCCAGCCTGCCCACAAGGAAAGTCCAAAGTCACAGAAAGCAGCATTGATTCAGCTCAGCAAATCCAAATCTGCAGGTTTCTTCTCCGCTCGGAGTGGCTTTTTTGCGAAACAAATCGATCTGCCCTGTCCATTCCAGGCAGAGCTGTTCCCTTGGGAGAGAAAGACCCTGCTGGATGGATTCAGGCCAGAAGGTGTTCAGAATCGCCGTGTGTTTCTGCCTCCTCCATATAGGTGCTAAAATGTCCCATTCTCAACACCTGCTAGCCACCGGTGCTCAAGACCCTTTTGTACAGGTGTGATTGAACGGGGCAAAGGTGCTTTGTTCACACATCATGGTGTATCTCTGCAGCTTCTCCCCATCTGTCCCCGCTGCTTTTTGTCGGGTTGCCAACGTTTCCTACTCAGGTGTGCTGCTGCGTTTTTATTCCTGGCCTGAGATGCAGGAAATCAGACTGGGGAAGCATTTCCTGATATGGAGATGATGCTTCTGCTGCTAAAGTTCTGTTTATCAGGCAGCCGCCAGGGACACAGGAGCAGGGTTAGGGTTAGGGAGCAAAAAAGTTGGCAACCATATATATCCATCCGGGCAGAGATAAAAGTGAAATCAATACGTTGTGCAAGGAAATAGTTTCAGTTCCCAGTTTATCCCTTTAATGTCCTAGGAAGGATGTTGATCAGAGATCCGAGGAAATTTATTCTGGGGTATCGAGAATGTCCGAATCGGTGTTCACCAGGCTGCCAGCGAAATGAGATTGCGTTCTGCTTGCTCTCCCTCTCGAAGGGCAGCCGCTGGGAGCCAGCTGGGAAAGAGCCACTCCCAAGGATGGGGGGCTCCCAAGGCAGGCCAGGGGGGTGGGTGTCCTCTGGTCAGCCAGCAATTTCCTTGTTAGTCTTAATCATTTTGGATGGGAGTTGAAGGCATCCCTCCACCCTCTGGGCTCCTTGACCTTTTTCTGCTGATTTAGCTTATGAAGCAGTTCCCTCCCCCCCCCTCGCGCACGCACGCACGCGCGCGCGCGCGCACACACACACACACACACACACACACTTCAGCCCGGGAAGATGTGGGTCTCAGGTCTGCAGTAAAAACAAAAACGAAACACAGGGCACACATTTGCGATTGTGCTAATTGCCATGTACGGTGCCCTCCAGCTGCACCAGACTGCAAATCCTATGGTCCCCAGCCAGCATGACCATTAGTTGTGCTGGTGGCGTGATAGGAGTTGTAGTCCGGCACATCTGGACAGCACCCGGTTGGGAAAGGGTGGTATCTAACAACGCGCACACCTTTGCACGGGGCGTGTTTGGACCTCCAGCAGCGCCCAGGACTTGCCCCGCCATCCGCATGGCCTGCCTGTGTGTCCAGGCGTTTTCTGCCCTTGATGGGCTGCGCAGACATTCATTTTATACCGGCTCACACCTCCTGTGACAGCTGCAGACGCGTGGCCAGGAAGCCAACGCTTCTGCTGAGCTGGCTGCATTTTCAATTCCTTCGTTATTTTTAATCCATTTAATCCATTTCCGAGCTGCGCCAAAGCCACTTATTGAATGATTACTTCTGTGACTTTCTCTTTAAAGGGATGCTTTCTGAAGCGTGTGAGCGTGAATGACAAGTCCGGGAATAAAACAACCACAGTACTGACACGGCGTGGCCAAGGAAGGCCGTGTGTGAGTGTGAGAGTCACGCCACAAGGCCAGGGTGATATCGGGGGCGGGGGGGTATTAGGCTGGGGACTTGGGGGCCCCAGGCGATCTGGGTTCCGGCGCCCATTCAGCTGTGAAGCCCGCTGGGTGCTTTGGGCCAGTCCCTCGTTCCTAGCCTCACCTACCTCACAGGGTGGTTGTTGGGAGGACAAAACGGAGAGGAGGAAACCTATCTGAGTCACTCTGGGTTCCTCACAAGAGCAGCAAAAGGTAGGCATGAATGCAAGGCATGAAAATACGAGTATCAACACCCTGCCTAAGAGCGGCTCTCCTGCAGGTCAGACGGCCGTTTTTCCTTCCCTGCGTGCCGACGGCCCGGGCCCCGAACCGAGCGGCGCGTGGTGGGCTTCATGCAGGGCACGCTGTTGACGCAGGCAGAGTCGAGCTTGGTATGTAGGTCAGAGAAGTCTGCACGGGAACATGCGCCCCCGCACTCCTTGTATCTATTTCGGAAGGCCAAGCTGACACCAACCGCGCAAGGACGGGTCATGTTTCTGCTCCACAGCAGGGTAGCAGCCGCAGGGACCCCCGCTTGGGCGGGTGGGGGGCTTCGCAAGCCCGGCTTTTGGCGCAGGGTGGGGCTTCACGGTGAATGCCCGGAGATGGGGGCAAGGTCTCCTATGGAAAGAGGAGAGGGGGTGATTTCCTCAGCCCTCTTTCTTCTGTCTCTGTACTACCTTTCTATTTTTCAGTGTTTAATCTGGGACGGCTTTCTGAGACGAAGCATTTTCCAGTTCAAAAACGCAATGTCCGAGCTCGCTCAACGATCGTTCATAAAAACACCTGTGATTCATGCATTGTCTTTGGGCCCGGATTCAGCTAGTCCCCTTTTCTGCATCCATAATTGGTTAAGCCACCCTTTGACCAAGGGATCTTTGGAATCTTTCCTGAGCTGGACAATCCATAAACACAGGGCTACAAAGCAGAGGGGAGGTAAACATTTCCTTGTATTGAAGTCGGACACTAAAAATGAGAATGGGGCTCATTTTGTTTTTCCTGCTTTTCTATAAGACTGTGTGTGGATGTCTTCTGTGCAGCTTTCCCCGAAGCAAGATGCAAAACGTAGCTTCAGCTCTCATCCTGCTGAGGCCACAGCAAAGGGCATCTTAAAGGGTGCCTCAGGCTGAATTAGGCAGCTCTGGTACTCTCTGATTTTCCAGTTAGACTCAGGCAGACTGGTGTGAACGGCTACGAACAGGAAAAAATTCTTTCACCTCAAGGGTTTTTCAGCCGGTGTAAGAATTGAAGGACTTAATTCTTCAACTGAAGAATTGAAAGTCCTCATCCTCGACTTTCTTCCTAGGGTTGTACCCCTACCTGCTCGGCTGATGTTCAAGCTCGGGGAAAAGAAGTTGAAACAGTGCTTTCTTTTCGGCCAAGTGTGAGTTTGGGGCTGCCACTTCTTCTGTGTTTTGCTTTGCTCGGAATTCAGCTGTGGCTGAACAGGAGTTCCTGAAGGCTCTTGTTGTCAGTTAAAATACTTAGAAACAGAGCAAGACACCCGGGCCATCAGCTCACTTGCCGTGAGCTGTTGCTTTGGGGAGCTTTAAATATGGTGGGTATTAAAATAGCAAGTTTCCTGCTATGGCCATTGAGATTAGTTGCTCTTACTCGCTCAACTGAAGTTGCTCAACGAAGTTGCTCAACTGAAGGCCAGACTGGGGAAAGTCTCCAGGGATAGGTTACTGGAAGGTAAGCGAGTTGAGGAGGGGTGGATGGCACTCAAAAGGGAGGTTTTGGAGGCGCAAGCCTTGACGATACCTCTAGTCAGTAAGGTGGGGAGGCGGAGGAGAGTGCCACCATGGATGCGAAAGGAGGTGGTTAGAGGGATTAGACGAAAGAGGAACCTCCGTAGGAAACGGGTACTGGGGGAAATAGACAAAAGGGTATACCAGGAGGAGGAGGCCCGTTGCAGAAGGATTCTTTGCACGGCTAAGGCTGATTACATGCTGAGACTTGCCAAGAATATCAAGAGCAACAAAAAGGGCTTCTTTCAGCATGTAAATCGGAAGGGGAAGGGGAGACAAGTGGTGGGACCACTAAATAAGGAGGAAGGAGATCCAGTGACTGATATGAAGGAACAGGCACAGATGCTAAATGACTATTTTGCCTCTGTGTTCTCCCCAAAGCAGGATGGGGGATATCCACATAGGAGATTAGATGAGGCTGGGGACTTAGGGGCACAAATTAGAGTCACCCCCCCCCTTGAAGTCGAGGGGCTCCTCAGGGCATTGGACATTACAAAGGCACCAGGCCCTGACGGGTTACACCCGAAAGTACTTGGAGAGTTGGCAAGGGTTCTCTCACGCCCGCTGGCCTCCATTTTTGAGACCTTGTGGAGAACGGGTGAAGTTCCAGAGGACTGGAGGGTGGCATCAGTGGTCCCAATTATCAAAAAGGGTAGTAGAAAGGACATGGGGAATTATAGACCGGTTAGCCTT
>NW_025335873.1:1221369-1347408 GCF_004798865.1 Varanus komodoensis | reverse complement strand
CGGTGGATGTGGTATACCTGGATTTCAGCAAGGCCTTTGACAAAGTGCCCCATGATATCCTGGTGGAGAAGCTGAGGAGTTTTGGGATGCACCAAAGCACTGTCCGGTGGATTAGGGCATGGTTGACTGACCAAAAGCAGAAGGTAACCATTAGCGGGGAATCATCGGGATGGTGGCCAGTGACAAGTGGGGTCCCCCAGGGCTCTGTCCTGGGGCCGATCCTGTTTAATCTTTTAATTAACAACATGGAAGAAGGGATGAACAGTCTGCTGATCAAATTCGCAGATGACACTAAACTGGAGCAGTGGCCACAACTGAGGAGCAGGTACTCCAGATCCAAAAGGATCTGGACAGACTATGGAAGTGGGCAGGAGGCAACAGGATGGCGTCCAGTGTGGATAAGTGCAAGGTCTTGCACTTGGGGCATAGGAATGGGTGTCATAAGTACAGGTTAGGTGATAAGTGGCTGGAGAGCAGCACTTGTGAAAGGGACCTCGGGGTGCTGGTTGACTGCAGGCTAAACATGAGCCAGCAGTGTGATGTGGTGGTCAAGAGGACGAATGCCACTCTTGGTTGCATAGCCAGAAGTGTGGCTTCTAGATCGAGAGAGGGATTACTACCACTCTACACGACTCTGGTGCGCCTGCAACTGGAGTATTGTGTTCAGTTTTGGGCCCCTCATTACAGAAAGGATATAGCCAGGTTGGAGTCAGTGCAGCGTAGGGCCACAAGGTTGGCGGCCGGTTTGCAGGGGGTGGGGTGTGAGGCGAGACTGAAGGAACTGGGTCTCTTCAGCCTGGAGAAGAGGAGACTCAGAGGGGATCTGTTGGCGACATACAGGTATGTGAGGGGGTGTCACACGGAGGTGGGCAGAGACCTGTTCTCCCCTGCAGAGGAAGACAGGACGCGCTCCAACGGAGCCAAGCTCAGGGAGCCAAGGTTCAGTCTGGGTGCCAGGAAGCACTTCCTGACAGTTAGGACCCCGAGGGTGTGGAATGGGCTTCCACGGGAGGTGGTTGAGGCCCCATCGGTGCGGGTGTTCAAGGATAGGCTGGACATCCACATGGTGGGCATGTTGTGAGCGGAGCCGGCTGGTGCCGGAGGTCAGACTAGATGGCCCAGGAGGCCCCTTCTGACTCGCTCTGTTTCTATGTTTCTGCTTGCACTGGGTGTCTCGTAGAAGGGTTACTAGCAGCCCAGAATTCACTTCTGAAGCTGGTGGCTCAGTCCTGGCAGAGTTTAGCTTCATGGCCAGGGAATAAAGTTGCTCTGCATGACTCAGGGAAGAGAAAACTTGGCTGATGGGTGAAACTGATCGGAGGAAAGGGAAACCAGAAGATGCTAGATAAGACTGGTGAGGGAGAGGCCAGTCTGCTGATATAGCAGTGGCCAAGTAGGACAAGAAAGCCGATAGCAGGTCTTTTGCGCCCTTCCTTTCTCTCCTAGCTATGGCAAACCCTTCCTAAGTCAGGGGAAGCAAGGGGCAAAGAGGTTATCCGGGCAGCTGTTCTCAGACAAACTTAATCTCTTTCTGGGAACACAAACAACTCCTCCCTGGGCCCGCTGGAGGATGGCGAGGACTGCCCTGCAAGGAAACACACTCTCCCCGCAAAGCCTTCCCGGAGAGCTGCTGGAGGGGACACTTCACTAATTAGAAAGACTAGTGCAGAATGTGCGGCATTGTTCCTTGCTGGCTGAGGCGTGTGGGGAGCCGTTGACCTTTTTCCCGTCTAAACCCGCGGAGGGGGCGCCCAGAGACTGTGTGATTTGATCTCCGGCAACCTGGTCTCTTCCAGTGGCTCGGCTAGCTCCCAGATGGCGTTGGGGACTCCGGGTGAACAGGGTGGGCTTCAGTTCTGCGTTCGCAGGGTCGCGGCTGCCGTGCAGAAGGAGCCGCACGGGGCTTCCGCTGGTTCATTGACACCCCTGGAAGGACAGCTGCTTCCCAAGGGACCCACAGCAGTTCCGAGCTTGGAGCGTCGGACGCTCCTGCAGCCAATTTCATATGCCAGTATTTTAGCCAACAATGCCAATATTCCCTCCTGTTTTCCAGATGTGGTGCTTCACATAAGAAGAGTGCCAATCTGGTGCTCGAGGGCTGGCCTCAGGGTTGGGAGGCCTGGGTTCAAATCCCCTCGCAGCCTTGAGCCTCACCGGATGGCATGAGGCTGCTCACGGATTCTCAGCCAGCCTGCCTGCCTACCTTGCAGGGCTCTTGTGAGGATACCGTGGAAAGGAGGGAAGGGGCCACCACACTGGCCTGGGGTTCCTTCACAAGAGAACAAGATGGCAGGAGATGAGTAGAAGAATTAATCAGATGAACAAACACAATCCTCACCGGTCACGTACGTTTTTGCTTGCTGGTTACCGGCCTCTTCCCTGCCTCTAGCCCTCTTTCTCCTCTTTGCCTCCCCCACTCCAGCTTTGCTGTTCGACATTGTCGCTGTCGCCGGCTTGCAGAAGATGGCCAAGCGGAAGGGGCCCTTCGACATCAGCCCGGGCCTGCTGGACTACCTGACTATGGACGTCTATGCCTTCCCGGCCGGCCATGCCAGCCGGGCCGCCATGGTGTCTAAGTTCTTCCTGAACCACCTGGTTTTAGCCGTCCCGCTCCGGATCCTGCTCGTGCTTTGGGCCTTCCTGGTCGGCCTTTCCCGGATCATGGTTGGGCGACACCACGTCACGGACGTCCTTTCTGGCTTTGCGTTCGGCTACCTGCAGTTCCGGCTGGTGGAGTTTCTGTGGATGCCTTCCAACACGTGTCAAATGTTGATTTCCATGTGGTGAAGAGCGGTGGCCGCCTTACGCCCCCCTGCACACGCACACGCCCCGTGTTTTTCTTTTGTACGCACAGAAGACAATACTTTTTTAAAAGCGAGCATTCTGAAAACGAAGCACAGCATACAAACGCCCTGTGTGTCGGAAAGGACACCAGCTTCCTTCTGGACGACGACGATCTGGCCGCAACTCTTTGTGCCTGGCCTACTCTTGACTGGCCGTCAAGACGCACTGCTGTGTTTGGCCATGTTTTCCTGACTCCCTGTTTGGATGGCAACTTCCTCTGGCTGCAAAAAGGAGGCAAAGCAACCTTCTTTTGTGCTGTGTTGTCGTGTAGCTGGTGTGCTCTGGATGTAGGAGCAGCAAGGTCCTGGCCGTTTCATAGGGAAGCGCATGCATTTTCTTTCCCGGAGGATACAAAATAAAAGATGTGCCTGCTTGCCACCTGGCGAGGTACGCGGCACCTCTGAGATTGCATCGTGCAGGGACAGGTGAATTCGTGCATTGTGTTCTTATGCTGTCCGATTATTTAAAAACCAAACCAAAGCACTAAAGAAGCCTAGGAAAAGAAAACGGCCGGCGCTAAAAGAACCACAGGGTGTAGGCTCCAGGCAGGCTTTCTGAGGAGGGCATTCCGCTACCGGAAAGCCACTGCTAAAAAGCCCCTGTGCCGGGGAGCCAGCTACTCCGCACCACTAGACAGAAACTGCGGGGGGCCTCCAGAGCAGGTCTGGGCATACAGGCACCGCACACCACGCACCTCCTTGCAAGCCAGCCCCAAACCCCGTTTGTTGTCTGTTTCCTCCCCACTCCGCCTCATAATCAGGCCAAGAGGGGCAGCACAGCGGGCAGGATCAGTGAGCAGGGTCCCAGTTTGCACAGTCCAAACAGCCTGCGGGGCTTCATTTTGCTCCCCGTGGGTTTTGGAGCTTGTCGGCATTGGCCAGCGGGTTTTGGATATTCCAGACCCCTCGGTAACCCGCAGCTCCAGAGTTCAGACATCACAGCAAGCGGTGGCCAGGCTTCAACAAGCCACAAAGAGCAGTCAGGCCAACCGGCCCAGTCTGGTGCAGAGGTTCAGTGTTAGTCTAGGGCTGCAGAGGCCCTGCTTTAAATCCTTGCTCAGGCCAAAGCCCCCCAGAAGACCCGGGGCAGGCCGCTGTGGCTGAATGCACACATAGCGACAAGACGGGTGCGGCTTGTCATTACACGTCAACCCAGCATCCACGGCGAAGCGTGGCAAACCTGGGCGGTTTCCATGAAACTGCCCAGGGAAACAGTGGTTTGCCACCCGGTTTCCCTGCTTCACCGTGGTTTGTCGTGATGCGCGGCCCCAGCCGCAAAGTGTCTCCTGCCCTTGACTTGACCACAAGAGCCGCCGCAGCTGAGCGCCCTCGTTCCCTGCCCCATTCCCCTAGCTTGGCACCCCTGTCCGGTCGTGGCCCCTGTGGGGAGCAGTGCTCTGAAGTGGCCCGCAGGCCTCGCCATCACGGCCCCGAGAAGCCAGGCCCCCGCCCCGTCTCCCCACCCCACTGCTCCGAGCTGGTCCTGGCATTCCCCAGGGCCGTGAGCCAGGCTCCCCCCCACGGAGGCCTGGACAAACCCATGGGAAGGCAGGGCCAGACATCTTTCCCGGGCCGATGCCCCCATGAGCGCAGCCTGCCTGCACCCGAGGCACCCCCTGCAGCACGCACAAATCCTGCACACAGTGGGGCTGGACGCGTGCAGCAGGGAGCGGGGCGACAGGGACCGTGGGTGGCGGGCAGGCCAGCAGTGGGACTGGCCCCACAGTTCTGCTCTCGAGCAAGAGTGCCCCTCCAATGAGTCGGCTGCCGCTTTGCAGAGAAGCCGGGTGTGTTTGGGGGGGGGGCAAAAGCCATGGCGGGGGCCATGCCCAGGGGAGAGCGTGGGCCAGTGAAGGAGAGGCAGGTGGCCCAGGCAGGAGTGGTGCCGCCTGGGACTGTTTCTGAGCTGTGGGGGCTGATGGGATATGTGCTGCTATTTGGATGGAGACGGAGAAGCATGCAGAGAGACTGCACAAAGGTGTGGACATGAGGTGAGACCCAACCCCCCCCCACCTTGTGTAGAGGAGCTGTGAGGTGTTGCATGGCGTGATGTGTGAACACGGCCTTTGCTTTCATCTGGTCTACCTCACAGGGTTGCTGTGAGAATAAAACGGGCAGAGTGAAATCCACGGGTGTATGTCCTCGCTAAGTGGAAACCTCCCTTCCCACCATGTTGGGTGTTTTAAAGGTATATTATAAATTCCTGGGTTACAGCACCCCCCATGTACTACCATGGGGGTGGGAGGGTGCTGTCTGGTTTACTTTCAGCCGCTGACCCTTTTGTCAGCCAGGCATGAAGCCAGACTCTAACTTATAATAAAGGGCTCGTCAGGTCGGCCTGGTGTATTCCTTTAACATTCAGGTAAAGGGCTCTTGGGAGAGGAGGAAGTAGCTAGCCCCCCGTAAGTGGCAAGGAGCTGTAAGAAACCCAGCTACACCACGGCTCCCTGCAGGATCAGGGCCTCGCGAAATCTGACCAGGTTTAGTGATCTTGGTAGCTTACCTTTGGATTGCTTCCCTTTTTGCAGTGGCCGTATCCTGGGTCGGTATGTTCACGGGGCTGTCCGTGGCAGCTCCTCAGACCCTTTTCTGTTGGGTTGCTCAGATCCCACCTTGCTTATGTCCGGGGAAGGCAACCTCCGGCCCTTGGGCTCAAGCCGTCCCACCAGCAGCCACCCGTTCAGTCGACTTGGGTGGCCAACTTTTGAAGCCGACACTGTTCCTATGCCCCTTGAACATGCTTAGCGCTTCCTAGAGGCTGGTTTTTATTCCACTGCCATGCCAAGCCCTCATCTGCCCCTGAGAAGAGGAGGTGGATCTGGATCCAATACTGAGCTCCAACATCCAGGAGATGGCAGGCAAAAGGTTCTCTTGCAGCCAAATTCAGCATTCCCGCTGGCAAAATCTGCAATTTTTGCTGGCAGTGGTCACCTCTTCATAGTCGTTTGGTCATCGCTGCAAGAAAAAAATAAATAGAAAATCCATCCCTGGCAAAGGTTGCCCTGCTTGGGGCGTAAATAATCAGCGAGGCCTTGGTGTTCTGAAGGAATCCCACTGCAGTGAGGTTTTGGGGGTTCTTCCCCTGCCAAAGTGCCCTCCGCCGCTGGCAAACGTGCGGCTGCTTCACCGGATCAAGAGATTCCAGCAGGAGCAGGTTTCCTTGTACAGAGCCGTTCAGTGGGCTCAGAATGAAACAAAAGCTCCCCCGGATCCCCCCGGGAGCTCCTGAAATCACACCCTCTGGCATGAGGACCCCTCATGCACACCGATACCCATTTCCCTTCTACCTCCCTGCCCCAAATCTCCCCCTCTCCATCACTTCCCACTCTGGAGTCCAACTTTAAAGAGGTAGGGCTTGGACAAGGGCATCATGTAGCTGTTGGAATTCTAGAAGGATCCGTTCTTTTTTCATCGGTCAAGAGGCTCCGTCTGCCTCCGCTCCCCAGTTCCTGAGCCGAGCTGCAGAGCACAGACAAGCGCACGCATGAGATGCAGCGCTCAGTGTCCAATCCTGCCCCGCACCGCTCTGCCCGCAAGGAGCATCCAAGCAAGGAGGCTTGTTCTGTGTCTACAAACCAGCTCAAGCAGGTTTCCTTCCCACTCACCGCTCTTCTTCCATCAGGCTGGGCAGTTGGGCCCATCCAGGCCAAGCCACCCCCAAAATGCTTCTTGTCACGGCGGAGGTCAAGAGAGGGGTCCTGGGAGAATTGTTCCTCAGCCCCTGTTCCTGCTGACCTATTCTGAGGAGGTCAGCTGAGGTCACAGGGAACTTGGGATGAAGCCAGTGCCTCTGCCCCGGTTCCACTACATGCCTGCGCAAGAAGCCCAGAGGGGCGACAAGGGGGTGAAGCAGGTCCCACCAAAACCCTTTTGCAGTCCTGCGCAGTGGTGGTCCCAGCCACCAGAAAGGTCTGGATCTCAGGCCCAGAGGCTCCGAAAGGAAACAGAAGTACAGGTTCACATATGCTGGAAAGACACCTTGATCGGTTCCGTGGATGGCTCCTCGGACACCCAGAGGAGCTGCTGCAAGGAGAAGGACCGCCCCCCCCCCAGCTGAAGCGTCCATGGGTCCCAGTTGGTCCACCGGCACCCCAGAAAAATCCATGGCTCCCCACGTGACCAGCAGCAGTTCTGTCCCCTGGGTACCGTGTGTGGGTTCATCCATGCTGCAAATTACATATATGTCACACACATTTCAGCGCCTCCCACATGCAGGTGCCACGTGCCGTGATGCCACGTTGCAGTCGGGACTGGGAGGGCAGGGCTCCAGTCCCTGCTTGGCCGTGAAGCTCACCGGGTGCCTTTGAGCCGTTCATGGGCTTTGTGCTAGCCTACCTCACAGGGTTGTTGTTGTGAGGATAAAATCGAGAGGAACATGTCAGCGGTCTCGGGTTCCTTGGAGGAGAGAATGGCAGGACGTGAAGGTAAGACTAAATGCAGAGATTGCATAGAAACTGCTTAAAACTGAGCTGGAAGTGGGCAAGTTCTGTACACAGCTGGTTGCCATCCACCTTCTGCTGAAATACGGCCAGACGAGAGGTGCCTGCCTCCAGAGCAATCTGTCCTGCTGCTGTTTTGGGTTTGGTCCCTGTCGGCGTCTCTCCAAGGCTCCTTCCCATTGCTCCCATTTTGTGCTCCTTCCGATTTTCCTGGACCGTTGCCTCTTTGCCCCCCCCCCCCCGCTTTTGCCTCCTTGGCTTCCACCTTTGCATCTGGCAAATGTTTTTCCCTGCCACCCACAAATCTGCAAACGTTTCTTTTTTACAAAGCAAGCCATGTTTAAGCTGTCACCCGCAGAAGCAGAAATTTTTCCCTCTCGTTTAAAAAAAAAGAAACTTTCTTTTTAATAAATATTGAAAGCTTATTGATCTTTGCTCCTGGGAGTTGAAATAAAACCAGTGCAGATGGCTTCTCCATGGAGCGTGAAAGTCTCGCAGAGGAGCAGGGCCAGGGCGTCACTGTGCCCTTGCTTTCCCCATCCCTTGGAGAACTGCAGCGCTCCGATTTGTGGCATGTCCCCTCCATCAGCGGAGGAAACTACACAGTCATCGATCTTCCTTTGGCAAGACTTGGTTCTGTTTTCTGCTCATTCTCGCTTCTTCTCTTAAAGTGACGGCGCGCTTCTCGCATCGTCGCCTGCGCAGCCAGACCGGGCCCAGACGTGGTAGCAAAGGGGCTCCCGGCACACGGCCAGACGGACGGCTCCGCGGCCCCCAAGAACCCCAGGGTGCTCCCGCGGGCTGCACCCCACGTGTCGTGTGGGAGGGGCTAAGGGCTGAAGGGGTGGAGCCAGCTGCTGTCTAGAGGCGTGGCTGTCAGGTGGAATGGAAACGCGATCGAGCAACTCGCTGGCTTCCTGACTGGAGTGAGGGCTTAGGGAAGGCTTTGCAACCTCTTAGAATAGGGGAAATTGCAAAGCAGGGGAAGCACCAGTGTCTGGGGGAAAGGACGTGGGGCAAGGAAAGGGGGCACGACGGGGGGGGGGCGTTGGGGAGCCGTTTCCATAGGAGGAAGCGTCTTTGGGCTCTTCTCATCTCGATGTCGCACCGACCCTCTGGGGACTGTCGTCGGTTGTAGGGTGTTGCCCACAGCTCTGCCGAAGTCGCAGCTCTTGCACGGGGCCTTGTGCAGCACAGTTAGGGGGATGCTTCTGGATTGCAAAAAGGAGAGTGTGAGAAGTGCTGTGCAGGATCAGACCAAGGTCCAGCTCATCCAGCATTTTGTTCAAACCGTGCCAAGCTGCCCGCAGGAAACGCACTTGAGCGCAACTGCATCTCTTGCCCATCTGCCCCAGTGGCTGGTGGACATGGGCCTACTGCCTCTGAAACATAAGGTAGCGTGAACCCCAGTGGGTTCAGCACCATGGACGTACCCCTTAATGTTTAGACCGAAATCCAGGTTGGATACATCACTTCACTGGCACTGAAGCGTCTTCCGTGCTGCTTTGATTAAAACCGGAGTTCACTGGCGTGTGCAGCGGGGTGGGGGGGAGATCTGTTTCTAGGGTCCTATGGAGACTTTGCATAGACTCACCAACACATGCACATCTTGGTAAATCCTTCAGTGTGGAAGCGACATGGGAATTGCACGGCTTCTGTCTCTATAGCAACGCTCAGGATACCTGCCTCCCCCCCTCCGCTCCCCCGTCAGAGCTGATCGACTCTCATTAAGCAAAGACGAGAGCACCGCACCTACGGTGAGCATCTCTGCAACAGTCAGGGGGCAGTCCAACTGCAGTGGGGTGGCCCCTTTATTCCTGGCCAGGGACTTTACTCCTGGGAGAGAAATGGATGGCAGCCATTGAATGGAGCGATTCCCCACCTCATCTCCAGCGGGAGAAGGCCGGCAATCGCCCATCAGTTCCCCTGCCCTTGAGCCTTTTGGCTCTGTGAGATCAGTGGCTAGAGGGCCTGGGCGATGGCATTTGAAGTAGCAAAGTCCGGTGGCCAAGAGGGCCGGTAGGTGAGAGTGTTGCACTGAACATGGGGGAATCGTGCCGAAGTCCTTGCTCGGCCATGAAGCCAACTGGGTGACTTTGAGCTGGCTTCTGACTCTTGGCCTGGCCTACCTCACAAGGTTGTGGTGAGGATAGACTGGAGTGGAGGAGGGGGTTATGTAATCCGCCATGGGTTCCTTACAGGAAAAGGGTCAATTAAATTAATCCCAATAATTGCATTGCATTGCATTAATATACTAACCGCATCATCAGAGGGTAGAACTCTGGAGAAGAGAACCATGCTAGGGAAATTTGAAGGCAGGAGAAGAAAAGAAAGACTGAATAACGCCACCCTTGGTTGCATAGCCAGAAGCGTGGCTTCTAGATCGAGAGAGGTGTTACTGCCACTCGGTACGACTCTGGTGCGCCCGCAGCTGGAGTATTCTGTTCAATTCTGGGACCCTCATTACAAGAGGGATGTAACAAGGTCAGAATCAGTGCAGCGAAGGGCCACTAGGACGGTGGCTAGTTTGCAGGGTAAGCCATATGAGGACAGACTGAGGGAACTTGGTCTCTTCAGCCTGGAGAAGAGGGGACTCAGAGGGGATATGTTGGCGACATGCAGGTATGTGAGGGGGTGTCACACGGAGGTGGGCAGAGACCTGTTCTCCCCTGCAGAGGAAGGCAGGACGCGGTCCAACAGAGCAAAGCTCAGGGAACCAAGGTTCAATTTGGGTGCCAGGAAGCACTTCCTGACAGTTAGGACCCCGAGGGTGTGGAATGGGCTTCCAGGAGAGGTCGTTGAGGCCCCATCACTGAGGGTGTTCAAGGATAGGCTGGACATGCACATGGTGGGCATGTCGTGAGTGGAGCTGGCTGGAGCCGAGGGTCAGACTAGATGGCTCGGGATACCCCTTCTGACTCGCTCTGTTTCTATGTTTCTAACAAGAGATGGGTTGACCCCATCAAGGAAGCCCCACTGGGAATTGAGAACAGCTCTGCAGGGATGTTGTGGATGTGACATTTTGGAGAGCTGTCGTTCATGGGGTCACCCTAAGTCGGAGACAACCTGACAGCACACGTATCACAAACCGCTTCCTTTGCCCAGCTCAGCCCAGTGAGACAGGCTGTTCCCCCGAGATGGGACCTGTCCTTCCCTCCAATGGCAAACTCGGCCAGGGGATGCTGACGGAATTGTAGCCCAAACACAACCACAGAGGTGCAAAGAAGCAAGCCCAGAAGACCTTGGGGGCATAGCAAGTGGAAGCCCCTCCCAGCAAGGAGAAATGGCCAGGCTGGACTGACGATGCTCTGTATTGGAAAGGGAGAACTTGGGAGGCACGAGGAAGGAATGGTGTATGGCAGAAAGGGGGCATATCAGGATATCGAGCATCCAGAAGGCCAGCGGGGCTCCCTGCCAGGTTTGGCTGCAAATCTCTCCTTTTCGTCTCTGTTCCTGACTCACAGCAATAAAGCTGCTGGAACTCAGTCGAGCTGGCGTGACGCATCCTGCCACCACTGCCGAACAATGCAGCAGAACGCAAGTTTTAATTCAGAAAATAATGTCGGCTGGAGATGCAAATTTCCAGGCCGCCATTGGCTAGCTTTGAGGCTCCAGCAGCAAAGGGGGTCCGAGAAGAGCTGCTTGAGTGCCCCCCGCCCCATGGAAAGGCGATTTTTGAAAAAGATGACAATGATCGTGATTTCTACAGTCTGTGAGTGCCATAAGTTTGCCTCCAGTGCTGGACTTTTCAAGGCTGGTTGAGTTCAGCAGTGAAAAATGTTTTAATTTACAGAAAAGTGGAAAGCACTAAGCTACTTGCAAAGCTCTGGGTTATAGCCCCAGGCAGATGGGGAGTGGAGTGGGCAGGGGGGAAGCACAATCCTGCACGGGTTCCATTTTATCCTATTTCCTCTGCTTCCCTCCCGCAGTGCGATGGATTTGGGCGGCTCTGGGGTCACCACCACAGCCATATTTGCAGGATCAGTCCCAGGCCCTGCTGGAGTGCCCAGCCTCTGATGGGAGCCGCCTGGGAGCTGGGGAAGCGCTCTGGAAGAGCCTCTGTGGCAGCCGTTCTCCTGCTGCACCTTGCCTGGCCGTTCCTGTACCTTCCGTGTCTCCGGCCTTGGCATGTTGTCCCGGCAGCACAGTTTGCGTTGGAGGGCCCTTGGGAAAGACTTCGGTGAGTCTGTCTTTGCAGCCAATGCAGAAAACGCTGCCCCAACGGCCTCCCAGCCATGCAAGCACGCCCAAAAGGGGGAAAGGGGCATGCCAAGGGCACACGAAGGAGAGGAGGCTGGCACTGAACGGCCCCACCTGTTCCGGTTGGCGTCTCACCTCCTTTCCGCCCCTTCTCCAGCGCTTTACCTGGATGGCCAACAAGGCAAGGCATGGTGATACCCAGAATCGCCACCACCGTTCCTCCCTGCAGCTGTCGGACACACAACAGCCTCTGAGCTCAGGGATTTGCAAAAAGGGCAAAACCGGGGCTGCCCTACATGGGACACATCTGAGAAGGCACAGCTCCCCGGAGAAGGCCGTTCTGCTAGGGAAGGTAGAAGGCAGACGTGGGAAAGGAGGGCCAAGTCAGAGATGGCTGGACTCCGTCATGGAAGCCACTGCCTGGAACCGAGAGCAGCTGGGCAGGGATGGTGTGAATGGGGCTTTTTGCCCCTTTAGGGGCTCATTTTGCCTCCAGAGGCCCAGGGCCAGAAGAAACATCTCTCATCTGGGATAACACAACCCAATAAATAGCTTTATTTCAGGAGAATGAGAACCCCCCCCCCCCCAGAGTCCCCCGTCGTTTCCTCCTCCTCTGCTGGCCTTTATTTTGATGGACGTGCAGAGGGGAGGAGATGGCCTCTGGAAAGCATCAGGCAGGCGATGGGTGTCCAACTGTTGTTCTTTCCACAGCATTATGATTAATTCTGACTTCAGATAATCAGGCTCCAATTGGCTCACTAATTCATCCTGAAACGGCATTGCAGGCGAATAAGCAAGACTCTTTTGCGAGGCGGGGCCCAGCTTCGCACCAAACACCTTGCGGCATCGGCATTTTCTTCAGTGATCTCTTGAAATGTGCACGTCACCCCAAACAGCAAGTTGTTTTGTCTTTGGGAATGACTAAAGATTCTACTTGTGTAATTGTTTGCACCAATATACTTAGGGTGGAAATCAAAAAGTAGTTTTCCAGTAGTAGTTTATACAGTTCCACCACTCCATGTATAGCCTGCCTTTTCCCCTTCATAATCCTGCTCTTCTTCTCAATCTGATTCTCCCAACAACCCTGTGAGGTAGGCTGGCTAACAGTCAGTGACTGGCCCAGAGCCACCCAGTAAGTTTTGTGGCCAAGTGGGGCTCCCAAACTAATGCTCTAACCACTACACAACGTGGCTAAGCTCTCAGTTGAACTCCAGGCTATGTTCTCAGTCCTACAGCAAGGATCGTAAGCCCCAAACCTGAAGGCTCATGTTCCCCCAGAGTCGAGCAGAAGGAGTGACTGAGATTTTCTTCTCCCCATTTGTCCGACTCTGCATTTCCACTAGGAATTGTTTTCAGCCATCAAGCACCAGAATTAGGGAGGAGAGGGAGGGAAGGAAGGAGGATGGAGTGGCTGTGAACAGCTCCAGTCCTGGCTGGGCCAAGCTCCCCCCCCACCCCCAATACCCCTCCGAGTTTGCTCTCCCACCCTCCAAGAGCAGACTGGTTGGATTTTGTACCCTTTCCCTAAGCGGTGCCCATTCCCTCCATAGACCAAGCCAACCCTGGCGGAGTCAGCAGAGGAAAACTGGACCAGTTCGGCAAGATTTGCCCCAGTTTAATGTTCTGGTGCTGCTCAATTTGTGCTCCAGGCTGTACCTGGAGGATCCAAGTGACCCCGAGCATTGCGGGTGTTCACATTTCTGGATTCCCCATGTTCCAGAAGAATTATGCCAGTGAGGCCCGAGTGGGGTGGGGGGTGCCCTCAAAGCCTTCCGGACCTGTGCCCTGGGTGGATGGGGCAACCTGAGACCACAAGAGCGGGTGGGAGGCTTTGCAGCGCTTCCCTGCGTGCCGTGGGCTCGGCAAGGAGGGCAGACGGCTCTTCCGTGCTTGGTCTGGGCTGCGGCGGCGGCTTCCTGTCCAGATAGCCTCCTTCCTGTTAACTCTGCTTGCCAACGTGGTGCAGACAAAATACTCCCGGGAAAGGCGGAAAGCGCTCCCCTTATCTCACACTCCCGAGCGGAAGGAGAGCGGGCCGCCCGAGTCAGCAGCTCAGGGGTGAGGGTGAGGAAGAGGAAGAGTCTCTTGAGAAGAGAGCTGCATCGCCGACCCTGCGAAGCCCTCGGACTCATTGCAGAAAAGCGGCAAGCACAAGCCGTAAGGGGTGGCTTATGCAGGGACAGCAGCAAGGGTCGGGGGGCTTTTGGGCCCCCGGGCCCCCTTCCCCAGTGGCCCACCGTGGCCCCAGCTGCACTGGCTCCCCTTCCCCGGCTGCCCACGACTGCCACTTGGGTGTGCAACCTGCAGAGGGTCAGAGAGGGAGGGGCCATGGCGTCAGCTGCTGCTGCTGCTGCTGCTCACTTCACCTGGGCCAGTGAGGAAGGCAGGTGAGCATGACGGAAGAGGAGGAGGCATTCCGGGGAATTCTGGCCCCTCGGGCGAGCGGTGCCGCCGGTGGCAACTGCCCGACTGACTGTGCTGATCCTTCATGCTGGTCTCCTCAGGGTTAGGCAAGGACAGGGGATGGGCTGAGGAATTCTGCATGTCTGCACTGTTCCAGGGGCCTGGAAGCCGCCTGCATGGGAGAGAGGAAGAGGGCGGTCAACCCAACCCCCTGAGTGTGACATTCCTGCATCTTGTGGAAATGCCTCTGGGTTAGGGTTTGGATCAGGGGAAGCTTTTCCTCTCACTCCTGAATTTTCAGGAAAATACAAAGTCGCTGTGCTGCCTGCAACAGGGCCAGCTCCAGATTTTCGGGAGCCCTGGGGCATGGGATTTCCCATGGGTCCCTCTCCTGTTTGAGCCAACCTCCCATGGTCACCCGGGGCTCTTGCCCCTCCTCCTCTTCCTCAACAGGACTTCCCCTCGCTTGGGGGCCGTGGCATTTCCCATCGCTCCTCCACACCACCACCTCTGCTGTCTGGGCCAGAGCAATCGGAGGACAACCAAGCCTTGGCCAAGAGGAGGAGCAGACCCGCCAGCCCCCCCGGGACGTGGCCCTCAGCAGACTCCGGCACTGGACTGGCGCTCGGCAGCTGGGCGCTCAGGTCTCGTTCATGCACGGGGTGTGTGATGGCGCCATTTATGTCTTACTGATGCGCCCTTACAATTAAAGAGTCGGCTATTTGTGGACTTGCCCTAAAGGCACTGGACCCCTGTGGTTCTGGCAACCTGGCAGTTGTTATCCAAGAGGCTCTCAGAGGTTCCTTGCAGGAAAGTTATATTTTAAACAATTCCCTGTTCCTTTAGCGTGTTTTGGACGTAGAAAGCTTATTTGGTGCCACAAGGTGCCTCATTCTCTTAGCCTGGTGTGAGATTCAGTGCGGATCTGAGGAAGGACACAGTTAGATGTTAAATTCATTTGGTGCTGAGCACCAATTTGGATGTCTCTGAAAGTCGACTGACAAATTCATGGAGGTTATCCAAGCGACTAGCCGTGAGGGTTCTAGGCTACCTCCTCCAGATCAGAGGAAGTATGCCAGTTGCTGGGGAGCATGGGTAGGAGGGTATGGGTGGACTGTTATACACTTGTGGGTTTCCCGTGAGGATCTGGTGGGCCTGTATGAGAACAGCCGGCCGGCCGAGACGGACTTTTGGTCCGCGTCTTCTTGGCTCAGAGTGGTGTCCCCGCACTGTCATGAAATGTTTTGCACAGATTTTGACAACCTTAGGAAGGTTATGTTCACAAGCCCGGAGGACATTTGGCATGCAGGGCAGACGCATGACAGATCTGACAACCGCTGCAATCAAACTGGGCAAAACCCTCAATCGGATTTGCCGGTATGTCATAAATAGTATCTTTTCCACGTATGCCAATGAAATCAAAATCCAACTGAAGCAAGATCTTTTACGGGTTGTCACCGGCCGTAATTCTGACATCTGCCAACCTTCGTGAAAGTGAGAACCAAGTCATGTTAGCTGAGCATTAAAAGGATCAGAAGCCGAAAACGGCAACTGCGAGCTACAGCTCCTGAATTGTGGACTCCCCCGCCCCCCCCCCCCCAGTCTCCCACATCTTCTGGCTCCCTGTGCCATCTTTCTCGGGAGCTGCAGATGGACTAGAGCAGGGAAAGCCAACCTTTTCGAGCTGGTGGGCACATACAGAGTTTGCAGTGTCACCAAATGGGGCATCACGAGGGATGCAGCCGGTCTAAAAACACTCAACCCCAGAAGGCCAACGGATGAGCCTGAGAGAAAAGTGGGTTGCCGAAGGGGCAAAGGCACTGTTTCCTTTGGGGCCATTCATTCATTCATTCATTCATTCATTCATTCATTCATTTAGGAGACTTCTATGCCGCCCCATTCGCCGAAGCCTTGGGGCGGCTCACATCCATAAATAAACTTCCTTAAATTAATATAAATTAACAGAATAAATTAAGTCGCCCTGGCCAAAGAATAAAATGAATAAATAAGAGGCCCAGGATCTCTTCCCTCCCTTGCCAGGGGCTGATCCTGCCTCCACTCTGGAAACGGCCTCGGGTCACCTCCTCCCATGCAGCCGGGCCTCCTTGCAGCAGCTGCAGGTTCACCTGAGGCCGCGGAACCGAGAGGAGGGAGCAGCTCTGAGCGGGGCCCGCAGCCCCGGGGCCGCTGTGGCCGCTGTGGGGACGTGGGGAGCGGCACCCTCTAAAAGTCCTCCAGCAGGTCCACTCCTGCACTGCATAGCAGCCTGGCACAGACAATACATCTCTCCCCGGCAGCGCCTCCAAATGCACCAATAGGATTTGCAGCGGCTTAGTGAGTGATTAAAATGAATGGATTTCCACCCCAGTGGACTCCAAATAAAGAGAAAGAATAAGGACGGAGAGCGGCGAGGCTGGTGCAGAGGGGCATCTCGGCTGCTAAAGCCCCCGGCCTCCTTCACGGTCTCCTTCACCGGCAGAGCCGATGCTGTAGGGACTTGGACCAGGGCCAGGGAGGCGCCCCAAATCCCTGGGAGGCAGCCTGCCCCTCCAAGCCCTTGCTGAGATAAAACTCCTGGGACCCTCACAGTCTCCTCTCCTCCTGCCCCCTGGGACTGCAGGCTTTTCGCTGCCCTGCCCCTCCTCTCCTCCTGTCCCCTGGCCTCACCAGGATGCGGGGTTTGAAGTGTGACGTATAGACTGGCCCTGGCTTCACTGGGACTCTGGACAGCACGACTGATTTATTTCATACCTTTCTGTCCTGCTTTTCCTGCTGCAAGGAGCCCAAGGGGGTGACACGGCCCCCTCCTCTCCATTTGTATCTTCACAACATCTCTGTGAGGTAGGCTTAGCTGAGAGACTGGCCCAAAGTCCTCCAGAGGGTTTCCTGGCTGCAATTAATGTTAACGTCGCTCAAGGTTCTGCTCCAGGCTTCCCCCGACGTGGTCCCCTCCACAGGTTTTGGACTACAGCTCCCAGCATTCCTGGGCACTGGCCTTACTGGCTGATGGGAGATGATTGTCTTTATTTTTGCACTTAGGTGTCTTTCCTTCAAGGAGCCCAAGGTGACTTACGTGACCTCTCTCCTTCCTATTTTTGTCCTCCCAACAACCCTGTGAGGTAGATCAGGCCAAGGGAGTCAGTGACTGGCCCAAACAGAGCTGGGAGGTGTCATGGCCAAAGGAAGGCACGAACCCGTTCTGCCCAGTCCGCTGCTCTAATCAGTACACCGTACTTCCTCTCACCATAGACTCTTAATTTGGAAGGAGATGGGGTAGGAATCTGCCTGGGCCTGCCGCTCGTCAAGGCACACTCTCTGCTCCAGGGACCATTCACTGGGCAGCTCTGCTGCTTTATCTGGACGCCTGTTTTCTCTGGCCCCTTTCCAGCCCTCCAGTGCTGCAGCAGTGCGTTCGCCTGGATTTCTCCGTGGCCTCCCTTGCATCGGGGCAGAGCGGGAAAGCGCAATCCAAGGGGAAAGACTGTTGCTCAGTGGCAGACAAGACTTGTACGCAGGAAGAAAGGCCCAGACAGCCAGCCGCTCACCTCGCTGCCCGGAGAAAGGAAAAGAAGAGGATGCACATTAGCAACAAACATGGACACTGCTAACGTTTATATGCACAATTGGAAAGAATTGGTGCAACTCCAAAAGAAGCACAGGGCATCTCAAGGAAGCATGGAAGGCTTGCCCAGGTGCACCTTCTGTGCTTAACCCGCTCTCCAGATACCGTTGATGGGCAGCCTCAAAGCCCGGCTCTTCCTCCATCTGGATGGTTCTTGATCTTTAAAGCTGGTTTGGACAGCCCTTCAAGCAAACGGTGCCTTCCCAGTACAGGACAGACCTGTGGCAGCCCTTCTGAGAGACAATGACCGCTGAAAGGCCCTGAAGGGGTCTTGCCTGAGCTGTGCGGCTGGGTTAGCCTAGAAAGAGGGTGTGATGTAGCTGGCAAGAGTGGCGCTTGCCTAGGGACCTGGAAGACCTGAGTTCTTGTCCCCTCTCAGCCGTGATGCACTTTGAGTCAGTCATTCCCACTCAGCCTCATCTACCTCACAGGGCTGTTGTGGTCATGAGGATATAATGGAGCTATGTAAGTGTCTTGGGTTTTCTTCAAAAGAAAACAAGCGTGATATAATGCAAGTAGTAGTAATAGCAGTAGGTGTATTTTTTTCTGTTCTTCCAATGTAGGAGTTTATTCTGTATTTTTCTACTGTTAGGCCTTTGCAATGAATTATTCAAGGTCTGCTTAAGCTTGATGAATATTTATTTTGATGCAATTGGGCTATTTGATGTAACTTTTGTTATGACTGGTCAGGGTCACTTGTCCTGAAAGCTTGCCATATTTCTTGCACTTTTGCTTTCTTCGGAGGTCTCTGTAAGCTACTTTGAATGCCATTTTGTTGTGGTAAAGTGGCATACAAACCAACCGAGAAGGAGGAATGAGCCAGGTTTGGTTTCTTGCAGCGTCTCTAGGTGAGCTAGAGAACACTCTGGCCTGCAGCCCTGAGTGGCAGGAACAGTGGTTGCTTCCATGGATACGTCCAGCTCCAGCAAACACTGTCATTGCCAGCTGTTTTGCAAAGAGCAAAAGCAATATGCTTTGGAAGTGCATTTGGCCTTCCCTTTGTAGTTCCCCTTGGAGTCTGGAGCAAGCGGCAGAAGCTCTTTTGGGCCAAATCGCACCGCAGAGAAGCACTCACGGGCCATATCTCAGCGGTGTGCAAGGCTGAGGGGCGAAAAAGCAGGGCCAGGACACCCCAGAGATGCTGAAATAGTGAAGATATTTTAGCTGAAAGATTGCACCCCCAATAATTAAGTCTTTGGAGAGACAAGTTGGCCTTTTAAAGTGGGAGAAAGCAGTATTGTGCAAATGCCAGGGAGCTAGCAAGTGATTGGCCGTGTGGGGGAAGGAGGCAGCAGTCACCTGGTGACCCCCAGAAGGTCTGCTTGGGACCCCGGATTGGGGAACTCTGGCCTGCAAACCCCAGACTTGGATGAAGTCCCCTGCAGGAAAGGTCAGCCGATGGGCATGCTGTCCCCGGGGCTGCTTCCTTCCCATCTGTCTGCACAGATAAGAGAGGAGGGAGGGATGAAAACCACAATTCTGCCAGCCACGCAGCTTCTGGATCTTGTGATCCTGGAACCCAAGGAGAAGAGCCCCTTGACTCAGCAGGTTATTAATAAACGTGCACACCCCGCGCCAGCTTCTGCCGGCTGTTCTGGCACTGCAGCCCTGCCCAGCGGCCTTCCCTCTTGCAGCTGAGGACTGCACCCTTTGCGCGCAAGGCTGGGACGTTTCTGCACCGCCGGCCAGAGCGCCAGTCCCAGCTCCCCTCCGTCCTTGGGGACACTCCTGACTCTCGCCTCGTGCCGAGCTTTCAAGATCGGGGCACTCCGGGCCGTGCAGCTATGCCTGAGGATGTCCTCCTCCTTACAATTGCATTCTCTCAACCTGATAATGTTGGCAGCAACACAAGCGGGAGTCACACTGCTTTGGGAAATGTTTTCTGGCCATATTACAGGTGGTCAGTCTGGAACATGTTGGCATCTTTTTAGGTGGTCTAAAAATTAACATCTCACCAGGGAGTCCTTGGAGGAATGACTGAGCAAGCAGTGGTCTCATCATCATCATCATCATCATCATCATCGGTATCCCAGACTCCTTCCTTCCCTTCACTGGAGCTTTATCCACACAGCTGTCAACAGCTGTCTAGATAAAAACCAGGGCGCAGGGCATGGTAGAAGCAGCTTCCAATTCGGAGCAGCAGGGGTGGTAGGGTTGCATCCAGAGCAAGACAACTTTTTAGAAAGCAGTCTCCATTCATTAGTGGATAAACCCTGCAGCCTCAGTTCTTTGGGCTGCTGCCACTCAGAAATCCTTTTGGGGAGGAACAGAGGATGAGACAGAAATGTAAGTTTTCAAAAGAATAACAGGAAGCAAAAAAAGACACTGTTGCAAATTTGGTTTGTTTTATCTTTGTGATTAGATTAAGGAAATGCATTGTTGAAAGTGTTTGTTCTTGATTGTACATGCAGATACAGAGATGTATATTGTTACACAGAGAAATCACAAAAAATAGGCATTTCTGACTCAAACCCGTGGAAGGTCATCTTTTTCTTTTTAAACCCTGTTTATCTGTGACATGGGGCTGGCCACAGTTTGGCAGATGGAACATTAGAAAAAGCAGATTAATGATAGACAAATCTTTTCATTTTGGCTTTCTTCCATTTCTCTCCTCCCCACCCACCCAATATTAAGTTGAATTTGTTTTTAACTTGAAGCACATTTATTTATTTATTTATTTATTTAACACTTTTCTATACTGTCTTTTTACCATTTTTCCTGGCTTAAGTTCCATTCCTCAGAAACTTGAAGTTTGTTTTTTGATTTGCACAAAAACATGCCAGCATTTTGGTGTACCTTTCTCCCAGTACATATTTTTCACATAATATGCACATCTTTTGTGAGAAAATATAAGATGGCACATTTTGGTACTCTTTTCTCTAACATATCCTTTTTATTGGACAACTCCCTTTCAAAGTTTGGTTAAATGTGAATATTGAAGGCCGACTGACTTTAGGTTCACATCGTATTTCAAGCATGCAACATACAGTAATTTTATATTAAAAAGTGTCCTTAAGAAATTTATTCCATCTCCCTGTGCCAGATCACATGAACGGGAGGTGGTTGAGGCCCCATCGATGAGGGTGTTCAAGGATAGGCTGGACGTCCACATGGTGGGCATGTCGTGAGCAGAGCCAGCTAGAGCCAGGGGTCAGACTAGATGGCCCGGGAGACCCCTTCTGACTCGCTCTGTTTCTGTCTTTCTAATGTTCTGTCCAGTACACCACCCTATTTCCCGGAATGGCCAATGTGCCGTCCTTTTCATACTCTTCCCCTCCTGACCTTTGTTTTAAGCATTTTTTTAAAATTACATTTAAACAACAAAAACAGGCTGGAAAGCAATCATGCTGAAATGCGAAATTCTGTCTTTCGGCTCAGGGAGGGCTCAAGATTCGGGCCTAAACTGCAGGCCTAGACGCACCACCGATGCTAGAAGCATGCATGCAACATTTCGGAAAAGGGTCCTGGGGATCCTCCGGAGCATTTTGGTCCCATTTAGCAGGCTTCTTAGCTTCTTCCTAGCTATGGCCGATGCCTGTGGCACCTCCACCCTCAGAGGTGGCCCATTTCTGACCACCGGATCCTGGGAGGCAACCCGCAAGGTGGGGGTCGCTGCCGCCGTTTCCCCCCCACCCCGGCTCAAGGGGACCATTCATTGCGCTTGCCCAGAAGCCAAGCTGGCTTTGTAGGACGCGCCGCTGTGTTTTGCTCCTCCGCAGGGAACGGCATTCGCAGCCGGCCAGATGGCTTTTATCGTATGGCGCCCTCAAGTGGCCAAGAAGGGCCATCTTCTGAACACACAACCATTTCAAAAATTTGAAAAATCAGGTACTGTGGCCAAAACGGCAAGCTGCTCGTCATGGTGATTCAAGAAATTTGCAATCTTCCACTCAGGACACGCTGCTCTTAGGAGTGGCTTTGGCTATTGCAGCACATGACTTACAATTCAACGCAGGCAGGTGGAGCCCTTCTGTGATTCTGAAGCCTCAAAAGCAGAGGGACACCTGGGGTTAGAGTGGTGAAAGAGAGCTGCCTATCCTGCTTGCTGTTCCAGTCGGCCAGCCAGGCCCTCTCCTGAAAGGTTCCATTCCGTTCCACCTCCCTCTTGGATTTCTATGCGCTCCCCAAAGTAGCCATCCTTCCACAGCCAAGCAGCATTCTCAGCCCTCCTTCGGCTGTTTTTGGAGTCCCATCCTTAGGGTACCCTCCTTTGTAAGCTTCTGCAAACCTCCCGAGACCTGGTGCTTCCTGCTATCGTGTGAATGCTGTCATTCTGGCCCCAGGTTAAGACAGCCCTGAATGTGGAGACCTTTCAGGACCTCCCTGGTTAGATAGTGGCCTGGTTATTCTGGTGCTTTTTCTTCTTGCCGAATCTTCCAAATTTATTTCAATTTATTGGACCACAAAGAGATCAGATCAGTCAATCCTAGAGGAAATCAACCCTGACTGCTCTTTAGAAGGACAGATCCTGAAGATGAAGCTCAAATACTTTGGGCACCTAATGAGAAGGACTCCCTGGAGAAGACCCTGATGCTGGGAACGATTGACGGCAAGAGAAGAAGGGGACGGCAGAGGATGAGGTGGCTGGATGGAGTCACTGAAGCCGTCGGCATGAGCTTAGGTGGACTCCAGGGGATGGTGGAGGACAGGAAGGCCTGGAGAAGTGTTGTCCATGGGGTTGTGAAGAGTCGGCATGATTTTCCTACTCAACAACAATTTTTAAAGATATTTTAAATCGATTTAAAATCGTTTAACATGATTGTTTTCTGTTATTTGTGTTTGTTTTATTGCTTTGTTTTATAATGTTCTTTATATTGCTAGAAACTGCCCAGAAAGCTTCAGCTGAGGGGCAGTATAGAAACAACCATATATTATTATTACAATAATAATAATTAATTATTATTTTTAATAATAATAATAGGGATTGTTTTGGTGTTATGGATCTGTGTGGTTTCTTTTCTCTCCCAAGCAGTTGGTGCTTCTGCTTTCTCTCAGCCCCTTAACTTAATGGCTTTTGTGCCCTAAAGCAGCAAGAAGTGGGTCACATCAAGATCAAAGCTGCTTTGTGGGTCAGCTCGGGCTTTGTTGGGAGCAAGTTATAAGGAGCGCCAGCAAAGGAAGTGGTTCGGACCCCCAGGGCTTGAAGTCCCCCTAACCCAGCTGCTAATATAATGCACAAGCTGAACTGTTGGAAAGGACTTGCTCAGAATGCCCTTTGCTGTTTCACACGGAGAACTAGGATCCAGCCACCATTTAAAATGTAATATCAGCAGAAGTCAGAGAACAGAAAACACATATGCAGCTGCAGTGTGGGGCCTTCACACCTCGGATCAGAAGTGAGTCCTATTCTTTTCAGAGGGGTTTACTTCCAGGTAAGTTTATATCGAATTAGATCTTCACAGCTTACTGTGAAAGATAAGATTAAAACATATACAGCAGCCAGGAAGGGTGTGAGTGTAAAAGATATAATTAGAATGAAACTGAGAACCAAAGAGAGAGAAAGAACCAATTCATAGAAAACATGTTGCAAATTTGTGTAAAAATTATTATTATTATTATTATTATTATTATTATTATTATTATTATTATTATTAGAACATTTCTATGCCGCCCCTTGCCGAAGCCTCGGGGCGGCTTACAACACAATACAAAATGAGGATCTCGGAACTTTTAAAAAGCCAGGTGTTCCACAGAAGAACAGAAGTTTGGACGGGGAGCAATTTAGCATTTTCTTCAACTTAATGGGGCATCCAGGCCAAGTTCAGTTTGGGGATAAAGGAAGTTGCAGGGATGCAGAACAGTTGAGCCATTTCCTCCTCCCATTCTAAAAGTCTCACATACTGGCCTGAGGTTTAGTTATGGGCATCAAGAGCTCTGAGCTAAAATATTGGCCTTTTGGCACCACACTGTTTGCTTTCGCCCCTCTTATCACTGGAACACAACCCTGGAGAACGTCTCCGCAGTTCCAGATCTAGCAGGGCAGTGTCCCCACGTTGCACGTGGCTGGAGGGCAGGACTGAGTCTCAGGCAAAGTGACTTCCCCAAGGCCAGCACTGAGTTGAGGTAGCAGAGGCAAGAAGCAACTCAGGTGCTTCCTCCTCCACCTCTGGGTCTCGGAGCCGCTAGGCCAGGGGTCAGCAACCCACGGCTCCGGAGCCGCATGTGGCTCTTTCATCCCTCTGCTGCAGCTCCCTGCCGCTCAAAATATGCGTCACAACCGCCAATGTGTGACACCCGCCGGCACGTGATTTACTGAGCTTTTCAGCCCCCGGTGGGCCAACCATGGATAAATCCAAGAAAAGAAAAGTTTCAGAAGAAAACAGAACGTCTAATGGTACGTGGGCAGATTCATTTGCTTTCACTGCTGACCAGACTGGTTTACCAGTATGCCTAATATGTGGTGAGAAATTGGCAAACAACAAAAAGTCGAATGTTGCAAGATATTTCCAGAACAAACACACAGCCTTTGCTGAAAAATATCTGGATGGAGATGAGAGAGAAAAAGCCATTTCGGAACTGATGCGGAAGGTTGATCTGAGCAAAAATCATCTCAAGAAGTGGATTAAGTCTGCAAATCCAACTGCATATGTTAGTTTTGTGGCCGCTCAGGAAATAGTCAGGACAGGAAGCTGTTCACAGATGGAGATTATATAAAAGAATCATTCATCGATTTCATAAATGCACCACACTATAGCTTTTTTTATACATAGCATAAAGGTAAAAAACGATATATGCAGTGTTATCTTCATTTTAGATATCACAGGGGCTTTGTGGCTCCCGGAGTTTTCTTTTCTTTGGGAAACGGGTCCAAAGGGCTGTTTGAGTGTTTAAGGTTGCTGGCCCCTGATCTAGGCTAATTCTTGGAAACACTGAGCTTAGTGACGTCTCTCCTCCTGGGTCCTGTTAAGCTGAATGCTGATCGTGGCATTGCTGGTGGGAACGGGCACCAGGTCCTGGCCAGAACTGGGAAGCTGCATGCTTCTCACTGCAGCAGTAATGGAGCTGTGGGGCCATTGTACATTTTTATTATATTCCTGCATTTTTCCTTTCAGGTAATTCAAGGCAGCTTCCATCATGATCCTGCTTCCCCCAGTCTTATCTTCACAAGAGCCCTAGGAGGTACATTGGGCCCTAGAGTCTGTGACTGGCCCAAAGTCACTCAGTTGGCTCCATGGCTGAGCGGGGACCAGAACCTGGATCACCTGAGTCCCAGTCCTATGCTCTTAACCACTGCACCACATGACAAACCTACACTTGGAAGTTTCTTCCAGGTGGGCATTTGGTAGTATCTGAAAGGCCCTTGCTCAGTGCATCACACCTTTACAAATTGAAACGGCATCAGTTGCTTTCTAGACTTTCCCCCCATTTGTTTGCGGAAGATAATTCTGTTTGGTGCTTTGTTCCCTGGCTTTGATATGTTTCCTTGGAGATCTCGGGAGAATGTGTCATTTATAGCAATGGTACGCTAGAGATGGAGTGCTGAACGAACCAGTCCCTGTCCCAAGGGGAACGTCCAACCGTGTCTACCCCATCACTACATAATACACTCCAAGTGAGAGCTCCCCGGGGTACATGTTGCTTGCTGGCCTCAGATAGTTTATTGTTTTGCCATTAAGCTCACTGAGCTGCCATGGGAAAGTCATCCTCTCTCGGCCTCACCAGACTTGCAGGGCTGTTGTGAGAGCTGTCTAGTACTTTAGAGAGGGAAGCGTGCTGCAGAGGTCTGCTACACTTCAGTTTAAAAAACATCACATGCAACCAGCTCAGAGCTAACAAAATGACATTTGCACCCTTTTCTTCTGTCTTAACCAAACCCCCTATTATCTTGTTTCTTCTGAGCTTTTGTGCATCTTCCCGCCCCAGTTCCAAAAGACTGAAACACCTTTCTGAAGGCTTTGTTTTTGGCGGGCAGGTATTATTGTGTTCCGGCACCCTGGGTTTGCCTTTGGGTCCTTCCACTGCTGGAACATAGCCAGCAAGAGTCTCCAAAGCTGAAGCTCCCTGGATGGGTCGTGGGTCACCACCCCGGAATCGGCTCTCAGGTATCTTCTCTCTGCCCAATTTGAGAACCTGTCTTTGTGGCAAAAGGTTGCTGGAATGGGTCAAACTGGTTAGTCAACCTGACACGTCTGCTGTTATGGAGGCTGGGTGTGTGTATTGCAGCGAAATGTGCTAATTTGAGTCTGGAGTGAGAAGCACAGAAGCAGATCACGTGTCTGCCTATGCAATTTCATTTTTATTTCATTGCTATGCCACCGAATAGTCTATGCTTTCTGGAAGGTTAGTAACAATTCATACAGTGCAATAGGATACACAAATACGGTGACACCATGCAACATCTTAACACACATTTAAAACAGTATGATGAAGTTTTAATCCAGTCTTGATTTTTCAGGCTCAGAATTGTTTTTAACTATATGGCTGTTTCTGCGTTGTATGCTTATCTCTTTGCAAATTTGTGCATTGGATAATGTACTTCTCAGGTTTTAATTTTTGTAAGCTTGGTTGTTCAGTGGGAAAGGAACGTAATAACCTAAGTAGAACTGAAGATCAAAGCTCTCCCTTCTGCCCACTGGAGCCCCAGAGCTGCTTTCTCCCACCGGGCACCCTCCAGCTGTGCTGGGGATGATGGGAGTCGTGGTCCAGACCATCTGGAAGGCACCAGGCTGAAGACGGCTTCTCCAGGCATCTGAAGGCGTTCCTTCCCTTGCTGCTTCGTCTGGACTCACCTGTCCCGTGCTGCGCGCGCGCACCTGCCTTCTCCCCCCACTGCCCCCCCCGTCCTTCGCCCGCGCGCCCCGCTCGCCCGCTGCCGCATTCCCCCGGCCCCCGCCGCCTCGCTCCTCCCTTGCGCCCGCCCGGCGCGCACCTGCCCGCCCTGCCGCGCGCACCGTCGCTGCGCCTCGCCGGCTGCGCTCGCCCGCCCGCCCGCCGCCGCCGCCGCGACTTGCTCTGCCCGGCGGGCTCGCCAGGGGCCGCTGTCCCTCCCCGAGGCCAGGCCGCTGCGGGCTGAGCGGCTCACTCCAGCCCGGGGATTGACGGGCCCTTCGCAGGGGGAGGCGGCGGCGGCGGCGGAGGAGGAGAAGGAGGCGGAGGCGGAGGCGGAGGCGGAGGCGCGCGCAGCAGACGCTCCGAGGCAGCCGCCAGCCGCTCCGCCGCTTCGGATCCGCAGCCATCCTGCCCCGCGAGCCTCCGGCGCCCCCCGCCGACCGGCCCCCCAGGCACGCCCGGCTCCCCTCAACCACAACAGGTGGGTATTGGGGGCGCGGGGGCGCCCGCGGGGCCGTTCTGGGGGGCGGACGCGCGGGGGGTGGGGCGGCGGGAGGCCAGGCAGCCCGAAAATGGAGCCGGAGCCAGGAAGGCGGGCGGCGCGTCGGAGCGGCCGGGCGGGGGCGGGGCGGCGGCGATGGGGGGGCTCCTCGCGGCCCCCGCCGTGCCCCCCCGGCCGCCCTCTTTGTCTCCCGAGGGGTTGCAGCCCCCTTTCTGGACGGAGTTATCTCCCCCCCCCGCCCCGTTTTGCACCGTTTGCAAGCGCGGAGCGGCGCCCACCCGCTCCGCGCACAATGCAGAAGGTTGCAGAGCATCGCGGGTCGGAGCCTTCTCGGGGTGCCTTGGCCAAGATTTCGGCCCCTGGCGGCGGAGGGTGGGGGGGCGAAGAATTTTGCAGGGAGCAGGATTGCAATAAGGGCGTTGGTTTGGAAAGGCCTCCTTTCGCTTCCCTTCCCCCCTCCCCCAAAGTTTCAGCAAGACCTGGTCATTATTTGGGGCAAAATGGTGCAAAGAATCGATTTCCCCTGCAGGGATGGCGAATGGAGCTCCTGATTTAAAGCAGATGTAGGCCTGCTCGAACACCTCCTCCTGTTCCTTGCACAACAACCCCCCCCCCCAAAAGCCCACCCCTGCCAAAGCAACATTGTAGGGCACTGCTCATATTTGGGGCCTTCTTTCTGATTGCGGTGTTTGCTTGTGTTCCTTTTTCGCCTCACCCTGAAGCGTTGCCATCTTGTGCAAGGGTTGCTGGTGTTTTGCTTTTTAAACCCTCTGGTTGAGTTCCATTGTTTTGGTTGTGCATTGTAGTTGTGGGCAGGCCCTTGCATGCGTGTGTTTGCACTGTCGTGCAATGCTACAAAACTCTCCTCTCTCTCCCCGATTGGATTTGAACCTGAGACATAAGCAGCACCGTGATGTGCTTTTAACAGCGTCTTTTAAAATAGCATCTGTGCATTACGACACACTTGATCATGTTCAGAAAAAGGCATTTTGGCAGCGGGGCGGTAGACAAGAAATGAAACGGAATGGCTTCCTGCCTTTATTATTATTTTCGCTATCCGTGCTATTATCCATTGTTGCTGTAAACACAGAGAGGAGGGGAATCTATTTACCCCCCCCCCCATGAAAAGAATAATTGTAGCTGTCATGACGGATCTAATCACGTTGGGGATTCTGGTCTGATCTTTCGAAGCGACAGCTTTGCGGTGCCCTGGTGGCTCGTCCTATTTTGGGGGAACGGAAATCTGGCCCGACACTCAGAGTGGAAAAGAGACAGTTGGGGAGCGGCTTCTTGTGAGCTGTAGGTAACATGAAAATGGGGTGTGTGTCTGTGTGAACAAACATGGAAGTGCGTGTGTTGCGCGTTTTTCCACGCCTTTCCCCACTAGTGTGTGTTTGTGTGCTCGACACCATTAGCTGCTTGGATTTTTTAGGCTGAATTATAAACCTGAATCTGTCTGAACAGAACTGTATATTTCAAGTGGCATATGGGTAGTGACCGTTTCCCCTGTGCTCCGGCCTAGGCACGTTAGGAGCTTTTGAGCTGTGTCCAGGATTTTCATTGCCAAACTTGTCTGTTTTCTAAACCATGAAAGGTTGTGATGAGCCCAGAACGTTGTGCAGGCGGGTCGGTGTTTTCGTGCTCCAAGATGGTCACCTGATGTCGCATTCAGAATTCCATCCCAGTGGGTTTTCAGAAGTGTGGATTGCTCAGTTATCTAGTTGAATTCTTTTCTTCAGGGGGTTTCACACCTCTAAATTCTGGGGATGGGGTCAGCATGAGACCATAGGAGTTGGCCCGAGGCAAAAGATCTGACAGACTCCTTGGTTTTCAGGATAGCGACCCAAATTTAAGGATGCTCTTGATTTGAGTTTGGTTTCTGGCAAGGCAGAGTTGCTGCTGTTGTTTTGGTTTTGCTTGCTGCACTAGAGTGTTTCCAGTGCTGAACATGCTTATTTCTCTTGAACCCAGTTTCAAAGCCAGGTCATTAAAGATCAGGAGGCATGGGTAAAGTTAGAAGGTTTGCTTCGAAGCCATATAGAAATCCCAGTAAATTCAGCTTGCTTTTTGCCAATGTATAATCTGTGTTTGCGTCCCCATTTTGAGGGATAGATCTTTAAATGACTCTTCTGGACCCCTTTCTCTTGTTTTCTAATAATCTTTGTGCCCATTCTCAACTTTTGGGATGGTGTGGAAGGAGCTTCACCAGTATGACGTATACTGTGGTTCCGTTTTATTTTAAACAGACGTCTTCGTACCTATTTTCTGAATCCGTTGGGCAGAAATTGAGGTGTGCCTTTAGGGGGGAGTGACTTTGGTGAGTGTTGCTGTTGTATGCTGGCTGTCTGCCCTCCCCAACCTGATGCCCCTCCAGATCTGTTGGACTGCAGTTCCTGCCATTCCCAACCAGCATGACCAGTGATAGGGAAAGTTGGTAAGCCAAAAGAGTTGGAAGTCGGAGAAGGCTGGTTTTTCACAAGGCATCTTCCGTGGTGTGCGTTGGGGGTTGAGAGTTTGTGGGTTGGACACATGTCAGGATGCAGGCCTTCCAGACCTCTAGATGTTGTTGGATCGCAATTCTTTGCCCATTGACCATGACGGCTGCATATGATTAGAGTTTCTCCCCACAGTATCCAGCGCAGATCCCTTACTGCTGTGCTCAGTTTGTGGGGGTACTCTTGGAAACTTATCAGGGGGTTGCACTTGAACAAGTCCAATAATGCTGGGCAGATTTTCATCTGCTGAAATCCAACTGCTAAATCAACTGCTAAGCCCAGGAGACCATTGGCCACTTGGGTGCTGTGTTCACGCAGGACTGGGTTGTGTGTGCGCCTCTGCAGCCCGCAAGGGTTGTTCCCCGGAGGAAGCTCCAGGTCCAGACCACAGTTGTGAACTGGTTTAAGCATTTGGTCTTAGCAATCAGCTGGTGCCTCTCTAGGCCGTTGGGAGGAGGCTGCTGTTGGCCAGCCCACATGGGAGCCTTGAACTGGATTCCATGCATCCCCTCTTTGAAGGAATCGTGCATGGGTTCCCAGCTTTGATGGGTCATTGGGGGAGTTCCCCTTCATAAAATGTCTCATATTGGGGGCATAACCAGTCCCCAAACACTCCTTTCCCAGAAGGCAAACTGGGAAAGCTAAGAGGAAACTCATTTGCCAAGGGATCAAAGTACAAGCAGAGGCAGGTTGAGAGAGCAAGAAAAGAAGGTTTTCCTCTAGCCACTAGTTCAGAAAAGGGACAGGCAGAAATATGGAGGACGTACCTCATGAGGGCCGATAGCCATGAAGGCAAGATTGAACCCGCAAGATCAAAGCAGTATAACTCTTGAATACCCTTTGCTGGAAACAAGCTTAACCGGACTGTGGCATTTGTGCTCTGGTTTGGGGTTTCCAGAAGCATCTGGACCATTGAGATCTCAAAGAGGCTGCTGAATTGTAGGAGAAAGGGATTCCTAGAAATTAGGGAGAGAACTAGTATGTGTATGTTACTGTTTCTGAAAGCTGATAACTAATCAGCCATAGGGTTACATGGCACACTTTTACTCCCAAATTAGGTTTAGTGCTCAGTGGATCCTTGTTCTAAATCGCACTTTAGGAAGGATGTAGACCAGTTACGATGGTTCAGAAAAGGACAATGAATATTGGGGAAGGGCTGTAGTTCTTTGGTAGGTCACCTGTGCATGCAAAAAGGTGCTTGGTTGATCTCTCACATTTCCTGGTAGAGCTCAGATCTTCTGCCGGAAGCCTTGGAAAGCCAGTCGGGCAGTACTGGCTACCTGGGCCCACGCAGGACTCTTTATAAGGTAGTTCCCAAGAAGGTCGGCCATGTAGAAAACCTGCAGTGGCAAATGTTGAAAGGTTGGTGCTCGTCTTGACAGTCTCCGAGGAAAGACCAAAATTGCAACCTGCTGGGTTGACATCAGCAAAGCAGCCCTGGCTGTTTCCAGCTCCAGCAGGACTTTTGGAAAGCGGGTGGGTCGGTGACCCATTCTGAGTCAAACCACTCTGAAATACTTTGCATTTTATGCTGGTGCTGGGGGCATCCATTCTGCTAAGCTGCAGTGAGAAATGCAGCGTTGCACGGACTATACCGGCTTAGGGCCTGGTAACCTGAAGGAGCGTCTCCTTCCATACATGTCTGCCCACCCCTTAAGATTCGGGCAGAGGCCCTTCTCTGGGTGCCCTCCCTGAAGGAGATTAGGAGGGTGGCTACCCGGTGAAGGGCCTTCTCTGTGGTGGCGCCCCAATTGTGGAAATCGCTCCCCAGAGAGGTTCGCCTGGTGCCATCACTTTATTCTTTTCGGTGCCAGGCCAAAACCCTTTTTATTTTTCTAATGTTTTAAGACCTGACTGTTTTAAGTGGGGTTTTATTATTGCTAAATTTTAGGGTGCTGTGTTTTAATTAATTTTTTTCTTTTCTTACATTTTATTGATAAACCATCCCGAGACTTCGGTAATGGGATGGTCCACAAAAGTTTTGAATGAATGAATGAATAAATAAATAAATAAATAAATACAGGGAGTTCTGCACTGCTGGTGGCAGAAACCCTGCTGAGGAAGGTGCCCTGGTGCCACATCCCTTCAGGCCCAGTTCAGGTCCTGCACAGCAGCCTTAAAGGCCGTTGTTGAAGGAACCAGGTGTGTTTACCTGGAGGAGAGAAGAATGTGGGAGGCATGATGCCTCACTTCTCCACGCTTGCTATAGGCCAGACTACCTGGAATGAACTTAAGTTCAAGGATGGCCCACTTTGCTTGACCATTAGAAGAACCTTCTTAAAAGTAAGTGCAGCTGAGCAGTGGAACCAGCTTCCTGGAAGGTGGCCAATTTTCTCTTGTTGTGGCTCTGTAAACAAGTTGCTGGCCAGGCCTTCTTGGCCTCTGGGCTTCAGGAATC
The DNA here is from genome assembly GCF_004798865.1 of Varanus komodoensis. Lineage (NCBI taxonomy): Eukaryota > Metazoa > Chordata > Lepidosauria > Squamata > Varanidae > Varanus > Varanus komodoensis. The sequence goes on along the minus strand of NW_025335873.1, from coordinate 1,315,737 downwards.
AAGCAGGGGGGAGACAAGAAGGCAGGTCAGTCCTCCTCCTCCAGTCTCTGGATGCAGAGTGCTTTGATCTCTGTGGTCAAAACTCAGGTATTGAGCTAAGTTTAGGCTTTGCGGTGCCTTTACCTTTTTCAGAGGTCATGGACTGGCTTCGGATCCAAAGCCTTGAGAATTTCCTTCCAGCTTGCCTGATGAAACTGCTCGAAGCTCTGGCGGACCAACAGCAAATGAGCCAGGCTGTTGTCGTGTGCTTCTGAATGCCCGCTAGTGGCATTCGGGTGGACGGGGGATCTAGTGGCAATGAACCAATAGGGAAGACTTGAAATGGATCCCGACTAACACAAAATAGAGCCCTTTAATTTATTCCACGGTGTTTTGAGATCATCTTGATTGACTTTCCCCAACCATTTGCCTTCTAGCAGTTTTTCATTGCAACTCAGAATTTATGACCCCCGGCCATTGCTGGGGCTGATGGGAGAAGTCCCACCTGGAAGGCTGATCACCAGAGCTGTCAAACCTCTTTCAGCTCAAGGGCCAAATCCAGTTTCTGGAGAAACGTACAGGGTCGTATACCAGTGGTGGGTGGGGCCAAAGGCAAAGTGGGTGGAGCTAGAATAGGAAAAATACGAGCATATTGTAGTTCGAAGCTTTCACTGCAAAGAAATACCCTTACGAGAGGCATTCCATCTTTCTAGAATGACGTGAACACTGGGGAGCCGCCAACCAATTGGTGCTTGGGGGAAAGGGGCATATGACCATCTGGATTTGAGTCCCTGAGGTTCCCCACCTCTGATTTAGATCCAGGCCAGGTTTTGTCATGGAAATGGGCTTTACTGCCAGACTGGAAGATCTCTTGAGGTACAACCTGGGAGATGCGCCCCTGTTGAGTCTGCTGAACTTCTCGTTGGCGTCCATTTCTGTTGGCTGCGGCATCTTTCTGAACTGCCAGGTCGCTATTTAATGCTCCCTTTTAATGGACCTGGCTTTGGCCTTATGGCATGCAGCAAAACCTTCCAGCAAAATTAATGCAGGTGTCAGAGTTGCATGCTTGGTGTCCACGCCATCTTGAAGCCATGGCGAGCCCTGAGAATGCCCCTGCGCCCTTATAGCCCCTGGGGGAGGGTATCTAGTTATTTATTTATTTAAAACTTTTATATGCCGTCCCATATGCATAGCATCTCAGGATGGCTTACAATCATTAAAATAAAAATACAATAAAACAATCTATAACAGTATAATAAATAACATATGACCAATAAAAATAAATTAAAAGCAACTGTTAAACATTAAAATACTAATTTTGAAAATAACAATGGAATAAAAAGGTTTTGACCTGGTGCCGAAAAGAGTATAAGCTCGGTGCCAGGCAAACCTCTCCATGCCTCACCCCATCCACCGCCCAAGAGCAGGAAGACAAAGTCATGGACCTCTTGTCTCTCACCGTAGTGATCTCCCCTCACTTTGAACTGTTACTGACTACAAAAGCGATGTGCTGTTTAGGAAAAATCTTTTCCCTGAAAATGGGACTGCGGCTGTCAACCACACAACCACATTTAAATTAATTAGCATGAAAGAACGTGTTTTTAAAAGACAATAACCCCAAGTTTCACATACCTAGTCTCCTGGTAACATGCATGCCAAGTTTCAGGGGGCTAGGTTTCACAATGTGGTCCCTCTGGTGTTGAGGGGTAGAGAGCTAGTCTTGCCTCTTTTTAAATAGATTATGTAAATTTTTAAATTATGGTGTGCCTGTTATTTCTACATAGGGTGGGGCCCTTATACCTTGTTCACAGACTTACCTAGTAATGGCCTTTCCGAGAATGCTTTGGAGTGATGTTCCAGCAGGGCAGCATGGGGGAACAGACGGGTACTTCACAGACTCAGCTGCCTGGCATGCTGCAGCCTGCTCTGAAGCCGCACCAAGCCCATTTGAGGACAAAGTTTTATTCAGCTGCTTTTGCGGGGGCTTCTTGAAAGAGATTTTAAAATAAGTTACTTGTTTTTTAAAATCAAATTTGTATTTGTTAGCTGTCTTGAATTCTGGAGGAAAGGCACAGCAAAATGTTTTAAATAGATAGTAGACCAAAATACAGAATGTGCCAAAAATGGTTTGGGGAACAGGCAACGGTTGGGCAAAGCACAGCTCCCAACTCTGGCCAAAGGAGGGAATGGCGTAACACATCTCCTCCTCTGCATGCCTTTTCATTTAAGCAGGTATTTAGGTTATGAGATGATCTGTTTTTCTCTGCTGCTCCCTTTTAATCTGTGTTTGAATCTGTTCTTCGCTGCTCTGTGTTTTAATCTACCTGAATTATGCCAGACATTTTTATGATAATCTGTTCTTATTTAACTTCGGCATGGTTTAATGGCAATACTGTTGGGTGTTATTGTTAGCCCCCTCGAGGATTTCTAAAGAGAAAGGTGTGATGTATCTATAGGAAACCGATAATCACTGTGTAATACAGAAGGTATACAGGTTAATCCCCTGAAAGGTTTCCTGCCTGAAACCCTGGCAAATCAAGGCTGCCAGTCAGAGTTGACAATCCCAGACTAGCAGGACCTGATTCAACAGAAGGCAGCACCAGATGCTTGTATTTATATCACCCCTTTCATCAGAACCCTGAGGACTAGAATCTTGCTCTACCTTGAAGCAAAAGGTTGTACCTTGGTGGCAAACTCCTGCTTTGCACACTGGTATTCCTGGCTTCTCCACATAGGGCTGGGAAAGAAACCTCCTGAAACTTTGGAAAGCTGTTGCCAGTCAGTGTCAACAGAACTGAGCTTGACAGAAATAGCCTGACTTGGTCACGGTGAAGAGGATGCCGTGGGTATACGCTTGTCCTGTGCCCCTTCTAGAGGGGCCCACTTGCCAAGTTACTGTCTGCCCTGTACAGACCCACTTGAGCCACTGATGGTCCAGGCAGCTTCTTCTGGCAATGAATAAAAAGCGCTGCATTTCCAGGACTCCAGGTGGGACGTTTTGCATTTCAGGTGGGGCTAGGAAAACTGCCTGAAACCTGGAGGGCCACGGCTGCCACTCACTGCCAACCAACCTGGCCTAGGTGGATGCAGAAGAATACCAAACCAGGAGGCCAGGGCTGCTCCATCAGTATCCCCAGGTGGTATAAAACTCCCTGGAGCAGCTGTAGGAGACCCCACACCTGTGCCCTCCCTCTTAACAGGAACTGCATTTTGCAGTGGGGGTCCTTAGTTGCAAAACCCACCATGCCGGGTAGGTAGAGTAACCTGCAAGCCCCCCACCCCAGGCAGTAGGAATCCCCAGCCCACCTGGAATCTGTGATTTGGTTGCGTTCTGTTTTCCTTTGTTATTTGGGTGGTGGCGAAGAGAAGATCATTTTCTGCTTCTGACCTGGACACAGGCCAGCAGAGCGTAGATAAGTTTACTTCCTGCTATGTTTTTTTTGCAAAGCCTTCCGGCTCCTGGTGCAAAGGATTTGCTTGGCATGGGGTGATTGTAAAACAAGATTGGGATCCTTGTGGAGGTCCAGGAAAGAGGACTTGTTTGAAAATGAAAGCGACGTCTTCCATGGTCATGTTTGCAATGGGAAGGACTTAATACTCAGCATTCATTAATAATAATCTGCTTTTTTCCTTCTCTCCTTCCCCTCCTCCCCTCTCCTCCCCCTCGTCCTTTTTATTGCCATACCACCCTAAAGCTTAAGCTCTCTGGGTGCTTCACATCAATTCATAAAATTCGAAACAACAAAAACAGACAATAAAATTTGACGTAACATTTCAGTATACACATTTAAAACACATGAAACTGCCCTTCCCTCCTCTGGTGCATTCTCTTTTGCAACTGCTAATTTTCGCCCTCCAGCACAACAGTCTGGCAAGATAGGGTAGGCAGAAGAGAGGGGTGGAGGGGAGACCCACTGGCACGGGAAAGGCCTCCCAGTGAGAAATTCAGGCTCAGCTGGGGGGCGCATGGGAGGTGGTGGGGCAGAATGGTAGCATGGAAAGTGTGGGGAGTTTGGGGAAAGGGGGGCCTTGGGGGTGCTATGATTGGACTACAAGTGCAATCAGCCCCAAAGACTGTGTCCCATGTACAGGGATGCTAGGAGTTGGAATAAAAGGAGACAGGATCGGGGGGGGGGGGGGAGTGAAGGCAAAGGAGCTGTTTGGTTTGGTTTGGTTTGGTTTGGTTTGGTTTGGTTTGGTTTGGTTTGGTTTTTCAGGGAAAGTCATTTTTAAAAGCCTATGGGCTTTGATGCACCCCCTGTGCCCTCTGGTTTTTTCAAGGTATTTCAAAGGCTTCTTACTGAGAATCTCGGAACAAGCAAATATAACCATCTTCTCTTAGGTGTGTCTATGTTTAAAATGGTTTTTAATACATGGAATATCTGTAGATGTTTTCTAATATTTTTCCTTAGGCTGTGATCATTGTTAATCACCAGAGAGCTTTTGCTGTTGGGAAGCATTGGAATTTCAACCAAATACTAAATAGGTTTTTTTAAAGGCAGTTTGATGTAAGCACCCCATCATATGGCTTTAAATCCCAGTAAATGTTTGGGAAGAGTGGTCTTAACCATGTGCTGAAAGATGACGGGGTGGCACCAGCAGGGCCTCAGTGGCCAGAGCTTTCCATAGTTGGGGGACGCCGCTGAGAAGGCCCTGCTCCATTTTGTTTTGTACACATGCCTCCCTCGGAGGTTGGGCGTGGACGTTGATTGCCATGTCAGACTAAATGCATTTGGAGAGGTGTTCCATGCGTTGTGCTTCATGGCTTGTCGTACATGGGCTTGTGCTATGTATTCTCTTTTGAACTAGGTTAAAATTAAAACACTTAAAATACGAATGTCAAAAGATCTCTGTTCAAACATCAGTGTCTAGGCCATCTCACCATTGGCGCACAGCGCTGTTGATGTGGAAAAAGCCAGACGCCGAGCTGGTGTGTGCCATCAGTGTGCAGCCAGTCATAATTTGCTGCACAGTTTGATGTGGGAATCCACAGTCGCACTGAGGGGTACCCCACTTATGCAGTGCGTCCTGGGAGAGGCTGTGTGAGGTAGAAATCCTTTTCAGCGTTGTTCAGTACTGGCAGGGTAAGTCAAAACCTGGCACCTTTTGCATTGCTGCTGTTGTTAGTCGCAAAGTCGTGCCCGACCCATCGTGACCCCATGGACAACCTTCCTCCAGGCCTTCCTGTCCTCCACCATCCCCTGGAGTACACCCAAGCCCACACTAACCACCCCAGTGACTCCATCCGGCCACCTCATCCTCTGCCGTCCCCTTCTTCTTTTGCCGTCTATTGTTCCCAGCATCAGGCTCTTCTCCAGGGAGTCCTTCTCATTAGGTGGCCAAAGTATTTGAGTTTCATCTTCAGGATCTGGCCTTCTAAAGAGCAGTCAGGGTTGATCTCTAGGACTGACCGGTTTGATTGCCTTTCAGTCCAAGGGACTCGCAGGAGTCTCCTCCAGCACCACAATTCAAAGGCCTCGATCCTTCGGCGCTCAGCCTTCCTTATGGTCCAGCTTTCACAGCCATACATTACAAACTTTGCATGTAGGATCTTCTAAATGTCTGCCTGTTTCTGATTGTTCAACAGCCCATTTAGCTTTCCATTGGAAATTAAGTTATTATGCACTATATCCTCTTCATGAAATAGCTCTGCAAGGTGGATCAGAAATGTTCCTCAGTGATGTAAATAGAAGGGAATGAAGACCAGGAAGCAGTGGGACACTTCATATCATGAAATCATAGGATAGCAGAGTTGGAAGGGGCCATGAAGGCCATCTAGTCCAACCCCTGCTGTTGCAGGACACCAAGTCACACCATCCCACTCAGAGGGCTGCCCAGTTTCTCCTTGAATGTCTCCAGTGTGGGAGAGCCCACCGCCTCTCCGGGCAGCTGGTCCCACTGTTGTATTGCTCTGACCGTGAGGAAGCTTTTCTTGATGCCCAGCCTGAATCTGGGTTGCCACAACTTGAATTGATTATTCCGTGTCCTGCACTCTGACATCAGCAGGAACAGCTCTTGACCTTCCTCTTTGTGACAGCCTTTGAGGTCCTTCTAGAGGGATCTCATGTCCCCCCTCAGTCTTCTCTTCTCCAGGCTGAACATGCCCAGTTCTCCCAGTCTCTCCCCACAGGGCAGTGTTTCCAAACCCTGGGTCATTTTTGTTGCCCTCCTCTGGACCATTTCTAATATGTGCAACAGAAACATTGCAGGGCTGAGTGTCAGGGTCTCATGTGCAGGTCCGCTTTTCCTGTGTGGTCCACAGTGGAGACCAGAAAAAGGCCAGGAAGGAGAATCCAAAATGCACAGTGATTTAAGCTTTGCCCTGCATCCCAGGGAGATTCTAAGTCCCACGCAGAGCCACAAAGCTTTGTGGCTGCGTGGCTCTGGGTCAGACAGCCTAGCCTACCTTGCAGGGATGCGGAGGAGGGCTGTGTGCACCGTCGTAGGCTCCTTACAAGAGGAAAAGAACACAATATTAATGCAATGCAGACATGGATAGGGAGCTGAAACAACTCCCCTACTGGGAAGAGTTTGTAATATTTGGAGCTATTTAGTTCAGAAAAAAATGAGGGATTGCAGGGGGTGGGCATGGTAGAGTTGATGCAATTATGAACAGTGCGGAGAACAAGGACAGATTGCACTCACGTTTTCGTAAGACTCGACCCTGGGGTGTCATCTCAGGAAGCTCGTTGGTGTGAAGCTCAGGTGAGAGAAAAGTCCTTCACCAGCATAAATTAAGCTGGGATTTAGAAACACAGAAACAGAGTGGGTCAGAAGGGGTCCTCTGGGCCATCTAGTCTGACCCCCAGCTCCACCCGGCTCCGCTCATGACATTTGCTTCCTCGGGATGTCATGCTGGGGAACATGGGTTCACACTCATGGCTGTCGCACTCATGTCCTCCTTGCAGGCGCTTGCTTGGTGTGAGTGAAGAAGGCTCTTTCGCATTCTCATTTTACCCAGGATCCGTGCTGTCCTTTCCTCCTCCTCTTCTCTTCCACACCATTCCCAACAACTCAAGAGGCCTGTTTCACACATAACATCAAACCGCTTTAACATTACATGTGCAGACGTGCAGTGCCCACTCAGCATGGCCACTGGGAAGCCGCAAGCTTTCCCTCCTGTTTTCCCCTGCAGTTCTTTGTTATGTCTGAACTGAGAAGAGTGGTGAATACTTCAGTTACGCTTCCGTTATGGATCCAAGGCAACCACCTGCCCATCATCTCCAGATGTTTTGGCCCATGACTCCCAGCTTTCCTGGCGATGGGTTGTACTGACTAGGACTGATGGGAGTTGACGTTCCAAATATTTGGAGGGTCCCAGCTGGGGGAGCTGCTGTTCCTGCAGCTTATACACAGTCATGGCCCCGGATTTATTTATTTTTTTTAAGCGAAGTATAGGGTGTGAATCCTGGTTCCAGTAATGCTGTGGATCTGTGCCAGACTGGGTGGGCTGAGACGTTATTACTCCTCACCGATAACTCCGTCCTTCGCCGACTGTTCCACTGGCACCAGCATTTCCAGCTGTGTTAAAGCATTCTGTTTGCACAGTGACATCCCAGGGTCGTGTGCAGGCAGGCCTCTCGTGCACCTGTGTAAAGGAGGGATGCATCATCTGGGACTCCGACCCGCTCTACTTGCAGGTTTTCACTGCAACCTTGCTCCATGCTGCTGGTTTAACAGGAGCTACCCTGGTGGATAAAAAAAGATTATTTGTAAACAACTAAAAATAGTTTTTTAAAATTTAAATTGGAATTTTAAAATTGAAATCAGATTTTTTTCATTTAAATTGGATTTTTTTAAATAAAATGCTTTTTGAAGAAAAATCTATTTGAAGATAGTTTCTATTTAAGTTACGACATAGTCCAAAATTTATTTATCATGAAATTAGTATTCATTTTTAATTATGTAGCATGAGGCTGTATATTCATGCATCATTTAAATTTTTTGGTAATGAATCCCATTAAAACATTCACAATGTCATGCTCTTCCAGAGGTTTCTGTAAGATTATTGGGCATTTTTTCTATCTAGAAGATATTATCAGAGATGCTTGGTTTGACAGTTTTCAAAACTGTGAATTAGTGTCTGCAGAGATCACATGCCTCTTCTTCACAGCAAAAATGTTATAAAATAAACATACAGACTTGAGAAAAAGACCTTGCTCTCATTGTGCCTTTGCAAACATGTGCGCAGAATCGGCCCCTTCATGTGTTAAGTTTTTAAAAAACCAATGAATAGAAGAAGTTTTTTGGGAGTGGAATAGATCTACACAAGAAGCTAAGTGTGAGGAGGGAGGGGCAAGCAGTAAAAATGAAGGGAAACCTTTAAGCAGAATACTCCACAAGTCTTTGGATCTTTTTGTACCTAGCCTGAGGTTTACCATATTGTTCTTTCTCTGGAGTAGAAAACCTCCAGGCAGCTGGCTGTCAGTGAGACCCAGTTTGGGAATATTTTAATGAAGTTCCTCTACCTATAGGTAAGGTAGGCAAATTATGCAAATTATGGAGAAAAACATGATTTAACTCTAGTCTCACTCATGCTTGAAATCGATTTGATTTAAGTCACATCCACTCTGGCAGCTACTGTATGCTGAGTCAGACCTTGGTTCAGCTGCCCCGTATTGTTGGCCCAGACTTGAAGGCGTCTTCCGAACTTCACTTGGGAAAACCAGGGCTCAGAGCTGAGCCTCTTCCCGGCAGAGCAGGCTTGGCCCCTCGGAAATGGAGCTTTGCCACCCTCCGTCCTAGCTCGCTTTGGGGGCCTGAGCCCAGCTGGGTAAAAACAGCCATGGGGCACGGCTGTTCTGGAGAAGGGTTTAGCACGCTTGCTGTGGTGTGGCTCTTTGCGCTTGAAACTGAACCCTGGTTGGGGCCAGACGGGGCTGAAGACACTGGCGGGTCCTGCAGATTCCCCCTCCAAGAGCAACTGTCGCTTCCTCCTCTCTTAGCTTGGGTGCAGAGGTTGCTTATGCCGCCCTCTGCTCTGCATGAGCTGGAAACGAGGCAGGCTTGTGCTAGGGTTTCTTTCTGGCAGCTCCAGCCTGCGTGATCTGTTTTGCTGGCTTGCCTTCCAGCGCGGTGCTCTTTTCTCCCCCCTTTCCTTTCTTCTTCTCCATCTTCTGTGAACCAGCTGACACTTGCTGCAGTGCTGCGCTGCCTCCCTCAAGGAGCTGGGGAATTGCATCGCCAGCGGGAGAGTTCGGAGCGGCAAGGCGATGAGTCACCGGCTCTGCTTGTGTGGAGTCACTTTGGTTCCGTTAAATGGTCAGGTGTGCGGGTGTCTCTCCCGCTGCCTTGGCTTTTCTGTTCCGACGGGGCCCGAAAACGCATTGAGCCAAACGGAGAGAGTCCCGCAAGAGCACCCGATGATCAAACTATGGGGAAATGTGCAAACGTGCAGGCTTCTTGGATTTTCACACGCCATTGTAGTTAGCGCATCTCATTTTCCTCCTCCTTGCAATTCTGCTTTCCATGACCTCCTCCTCGGCACCTTCACTTTTAGGATAATTTTTTCTGCAGTCAGTTTCGTGGACGCTAGTCTGTGAACCATTGGCATGGTGTACTAAATGTGTTAGTCTCTGTTAGGACTTGTATTTAAGATTCCTCAGTCGCTGATCACAAATCTTACGTGAAGACGTCATCATTGCAAAGCCAAACAAACACAGATGTGGGGCAGTGTTATGTTAGTTTTTTCCTCTCCACCCCCCTCTCACATATATTGGACCACAGTTCCCATCATCTCCAGTGAACTGTGAGTGTTGTAGTTCAGCATAAGTTGATCCCCCACCTCTACCGCTTTCCATTTCCCAGATTGGCTCATGGATACAGAACAAAAAGGAACACCATATCCGCGCTAAAATAACACTCGTTCATGCAGATCTAACACTAAAAAGCAAAACTGTATAAAAGTGTTGAAAGCCTCAAAGATTCTTAAAAACCCAGAATGCTAATGGTTGGTCGGTTTGGCCTAGAACTTAGATCAGCTTTCCTTAACGAGGTATTTATTTTTATTTATTTATTATATTTTCCGATTTATATCCTGCCTTTTTCCTATAAAGGGCTCAAGGCAGCTTACATCATTCTCCTCCTCCATCTTATCCCCACAACAGCAACCCTGTGAGGTAGGCTGGGCTGAGAGTCTGTGACTGGCCCAAAGTCACTCAGTTGGCTCCATGGCCGAGCGGGGACTCGAACCCGGATCCTCTGAGTCCCAGCCCCATGCTCTTCACCACCACACCGGTACCCTCCATATGCATTGGACCACAAATCCCATCAACCCCCAGCCAGCACAGTTCAGCACATCTGGTAGGCTTCCAACTGGGAAAGCCTGGATTAAATCACGATAAAGTGAGCAGCTCCGGATCCTCTCTGGGGAGGCCCTTCCAGATGGACCAGAGCCCCAACGATTGCACTTCCTTGCATTGGACAGAAAAACTGTAACAACTTCACGCTTCTCTATTTCTCCATCCTGGCTGGGGTTGCCATCTGCTTCCCTGGAAGCCCCTGCTCCTTGTCTGTGGCAGCTGGGCAGACATTAAATCTATTTTTATTTATTTTATACCTTGCCTTTCTTGCAAACAGAAAAAAGGCAGCTTACAAAACCAATGCATTCAAACAATATAGGAACATGCAATAGACGCAGAATAACCCCAGGCTGCAGCCCGGCTTCTGGGGCAGAGGCTTTCTTGGGTAAAGCAGTTTTTTGCTTGCTCGTAGAAGGACAACTGAGAACAAACTGAGCTTCCTTTGGAAGGGAGTTTTATGGCCACAGAAAAGAGCTTTTCCTGGTGTTTCTTTGAAGGTGGCAGTCCTGAAAGAAGGACCTTTTGCAGTGCTCTGCATCAAAACCATGTTTTGTTCTAGCATTATAACCCTGGGCTCTTCCTGCTTTCCAGAATTTCCCTGTAGGAGCTACTGTGTGTATTTAAAAACATAAACCCTGATTTTCCTCCTCCTTCCTTTCCCAGGCAGATCGGGAGCGGTGCAGAGAAATTTCCTTACTCGATGACCTTTCATCGCAATGTCCGATCGTTTGGGGCAAATAACCAAGGGAAAGGATGGGAAAAGCAAGTACTCAACACTCAGCCTGTTTGATAAGTATAAAGGGAAGTCAGTAGAAGCTATCAGAACTACAGGTAAGGCGGAGTGAGGGAACGTGGCCGAGTCCGTGGCATTTTTGTGAACTTTTCCCTATGCAAATGTGGTTAATTTTCAGTTTGCATCAGAAATGCCCTGAAACGGGTGAGAACTCCTTTGCAGCCCAAGGGCTGGATTCAGTACCAGAAAACCCGTATTCCCATGGTGGGTGAGGCCAAAGGCAAAGCTGGGAGGGCCAGAGTATTCCGACATGATCCTGTGGTAACTTGAAGCTTTTTTTATTGGTAACAAACCTCAGGAGAGGCATTTTTTTAGAATGGGCAGGGCAGAGAATGCTTGCGATGCCACCTGGTTGGTGGCTAGGGGAATAGAAGGGCACGAGGCATCCCAGGGTGAATTTGAGACAACAGGGAAGCTGGATTGGGATCCCAAGGGTGAGGTTCCACACCAAAGCTATGCTTTGTTGAAAGGTTATGTTGAAAAGGATCTGGACGGACTGTGGAAGTGAGCCATGGACAACAAGATGGCGTCCAGTGTGGATAAGTGCAAGGTCTTGCACTTGGGGCATAGGAATGGGTGTCATAAGCACAGGTTAGGGGACAAATGGCTGGAGAGCAGCACTTGTGAAAGGGACCTCGGAGTCCTGGTCGACTGCAGGCTAAACATGAGCCAGCAGTGTGATGCGGTGGTCAAGAGGGCGAACGCCACCCTTGGATGCATAGCCAGAAGTGTGGCTTCTAGATCGAGAGAGGTATCACTGCCACTCTATACGACTCTGGTGAACCCGCAACTGGAGTATTGTGTTCAATTCTGGGGCCCCCATTACAAGAGGGATATAGCAAGGTGGGAATTGGTGCAGCGAAGGGCCACTAGGATGGTGGCTGGTTTGCAGGGGAAGCCATATGAGGAGAGACTGAGGGAACTGGGTCTTTTCGGCCTGGAGGAGGAGACTCAGAGGGGACCTGTTAGCAACAAACGGGTACGTGTGGGGGTGCCACACAGAGGTGGGCACAGACTTGTTTTCCCCTGCGGAGGAGGCCAGGATGTGATCCAGTGGAGCAAAGCTCAGGGAATCAAGATTCAAGGTGGATGCCAGGATGTTCTTCCTGATGGTTAGGACCCCAAGGCTATGAAATGGGCTTCCACCGGAGGAGGTTGAGGCCCCATCATTGAGGGTGTTCAAGGATAGGCTGGACATGCACATGGTGGGCATGTCATGAGCAGAGCTGGCTGGAGCCAGGGGTCAGACTAGATGGCCCGGGAGGTCCCTTCTGAATCACTCTCTGTTTCTGTGTTATTGAACTGCTTGTAAAAATGTGATGCCAGTAGCACGCTTTCCTTAGATTGTTCCAGTGGCTGGCTGGGGATTCAGAGTACTGAAGTTGTTGTTTTATACCTCTGGAAGGTGCCTGGTTGGGGGAAGGCTGCATTAAATAATTTTAGCAGCCCTCCGAACGGCACATGCTGCAGCCTACCTGTCCCCCTGTTTTAACAGAACGCAGCTGTCTTCCCCCAGGGCTGTTGGGTCAGCTACGAGTCGTATTTCATTCTGGGACGTGTATATAATGCAGTGACACATACTTGTTCTCTCTTGTATGTGCTCAGAATAATCCACTGAAAGACATTAATTACAACTTTGAAGCTCCCACACTTGCTTTAATGCTGTATTTGCAATTGGCTTCTTTTCAGGGTTACTAATGAACACAGGAAGTGAAAGATTTTCTCTAGAAAATTCTTCCATTCTGGATGAGCACTGCTTCTGCTCTTGAAAACCTGTTGGTGTGTTGACTGATGGGGATACCTTGATCCTGGTTTAATGGCCGCTCCTCTCGGTCTCTCTCTCCCACTTTCTCCTTCCCACTCTGTTCATAGTTATTCCTAGACATGGCTTACAAAGTCTCGGGAAAGTTGCAGCTGCCCGGCGCATGCCCCCTCCTGCCAACCTGCCAAGTTTGAAGTCTGAGAACAAAGGAAACGACCCCAATATCATCATCGTACCCAAAGACGGTACAGGATGGGCAAACAAGCAGGACCCCCCAGACCAAAAGAGGTAGGAGGAGGGTCCACTCAAAGGCCTTAGCTCAGGGCTAGAGCACATGTCTTGCATGCAGAAGGGGCCAGATTCACCTGCTGGCCTTCTCCTGGACGGACTGGAGAAGGCCTGCAAGATTGAGCAAGATGGCTCAAGATCAGTACAAGGCACTCTGAAATAAAGGTGTGCATGTTTCAGCATTTTGATGAAGTTAGTTTTTAAAAAGTGAACAAGTTTCTAGCCCTCAAGGCAGCAAAGAGAATGCTGCAAGTAAGTGGATAATGGGTGCTTCTATCTCAAAACCCAGAGGGGTGGCCAACCTTGATCTGAAGCATTCCCTTTACCCTTTTCTTGACCAATATAGCACAATTATACAAAGTAAGCAAGAGGACGCTGAGCCTTCGGAGTGCATACAAACGCTGTAAAGTTCAGCACTTTCCTGGGGTGGGACTCGGCTTGCCGTGAATTCTTCTTCTCAGCCCAGGGGTCCTGGCTGCAGCTTGCGAGTCTTTCCTGGCCCGCAGAATTGGTGGGTCGAGCCAGCGGGGGCCTCGGGTGTCCTGAGGAGCAGCCTGGCTTTCTGATGCGGGTGCATGCAGTCCCTTGACCCACCGCTTTCCTTCCCCCAGTTCCAGTGCCACAGCCGCACAGCTGCAGGAGTCGCTGCCGCAGCAGGATTCGCAGAAATCTCTCTCCAGTTTGCAGAAGCTGACACAGTCCATCAGTCAGGAGGTGCGTACGGTTTGTGGGCCTCGCTGGGAAGGCCCAGGCAGGGCGTGCTGGCCCTGTAGTTGCCCGGAGAGGGGAGTCGTCCGGCCGCGGTAGAGCCCTTGGGCTCTTCCCAGGCTGGACATGTCAGTGGCTCCTGAATGAATCGGCCGCTTTAGGGGCTGGGGTGGTTACAGGGAGCACACCCCAGCCCCCCCTTCCCGGGCTAGTGGTCCGTTTCTGAGCACAGCAAGGCACTGGCTGTGATTGAGAGTACTGGCATTTTCTCAGGGGAGGCTGCCCAAGGTTTAAAATCGTCCGGAGTTGCCCTTCTTCCGGTCCAGCTGCTCTCTTGGGCAGGTGTGTTGAGACACAGGGCAGGGCTTCCTCAGCAGGGCTCTGGAGCTTCCTACTGGGGGGCAGAGCTTGCTTCCTCTCTGCTGCCCCCCTACCTCCAGGCAGAAGTGAGTTTTACTAAAGCGGGCCTTTGCGGTCCATTGTTGGAGGGAGTTCTCTTGGGCTGGGTGCTTCTCGTACTCTCTGCGATCGTCGTGCTTGTAGTAGTGCTTTAAATGCTTTTCAGGACTAGGATTAGTTGGGTTTGTTTCAAGCTTGGCTTTATTACAGCGAACTGCCCTGCATGTGACTTTTTCGGGAGGCACGGTGTAAATCGAAGGCATGGGCCGCGAGCTGGTTTTGCCTGCGGCGCCCAGGCACCCTCGCATTGATAGAACAAGGGTAGAGAAAGGACAGGCAGCCAGGTGCAAATGAGGCGGAGGCAGGTGGGCCATGGACCCCCGCAGCCGATCTCTCTCCCTTGGAAGCAGGACCTGGGATGAGGAGGAGGACTTGGTCCAGCCCTGCTTGCTGCAATGGAAAAAGAAAAATGCATAATTGGAAAAGGTGCAGCAGAAGGCGGTCGAACTGATCCAGGGGCTGGAGGAAAGGTGGCTGCAGGTGGTTTGGCTTGGCTTAGAGAAAAGGTGCGGCACGATCGTGGCATGTGGCATCGTGGAGGAAGCGGGTGGCAAGGCCTTTTCTCCCCTCAGGACCCGAAGGGGTTGTTCCATGCAGCAGGTGGGGGGGGGGGAGGCTCAGTACATAGCTAAACAAGGGGACTCCTGACCATGTAGCAAAGGCCACTGCGCTGAACGACTTCTTCCTCCTCAGAGCACAAATTCAGCGCCAGGTGGACAAAAGTCATGGGCACAGCTGAATGGAAAGCCAGCCAGACACGAAGGTGGTGAGTCCCCCGCACGGCTGCACGTGTGGACCTTTCCCGGATCTCCTCGCCAGAGGGATGTGTTGGGAGATGGTGCCGCAGCCCTGGTTTGACGGCTGTGTCCCTCTTCATCTTCCCGGCAGGTTCAAGGGTCTCAAGCCGACTGTTATCCTTCTCTCCCGAGGAATTTCCAACGCTGAAAGCAGCTGGAGAGCAGGACAAGGCTGGCAAAGAAAAGGGCGTCTCAGATCCGTCGTATGGGCCCGGACCAAGCCTCCGCCCCCAGAGTACGTACGCCAGGGATGCTGGACCTTTGAGGGCCGAGGACCATCTTGGGGGCTGCGCTCCAGTGCTGGGCGAGTGGAGGAGCCAAAATCCCACCTGTGTTGGCAGAAAGCACTACTTGCTACCAATAACGGAACCATAGAAGAGGCACTTCAGTGTTTTTGACTGGGGGGGGGAAGCATCACAAGAGCTAAGAAGCCTCCCACCCATTGATAGCTGGGGAATTGGGGGTGGGGCTAGGGAAAGGGGCAGCTCCGGCAGACTCAACGTGGCCCTGCACCCTGGACATAACCGGGTGGGGTGGGGATTGTTTGTACCCCTCCTCTCCTTGCAGTAGTATAACAAAACACCTAGGAGCAAGGCAACTACACCTGCCAAGTCCGATCCTTTTCATTTACTTTAGTGAAGGTGTTTTTACCTGCTTCCTTTTGGAGGTGGGGAAGAAACGCTGCTAAGGTGACTTAGAACAGTTGGCCCCGTGCAGTTCCATGGGAGGGAGGGAGCCAGTATTTAAAAGCAGCAATTCTTCTACTGACCAGATGAGCTGGAAACTGCAGAGGTCAGTGAACACGGCTGCTATTTGGTGGCAGGACAAAAGCAGCAGGTCTTCGAAGGAGCAGAGTTTTGCTAGTTTGGACTTAAAGGCTTATTTATGGAACATTTTTCCGTCGGGGCTTTAAAGCGGAGCAGCCAAGCGTTGATTTTTATCTGTTTGGCACAGTGACAAGCCTGATGGATTTTTTACTTGCCTGTTCTTCGAAATTGCTTGCAGTAATCAATATATTAAACAAATTTATACTGCTTAAAGTGATCACATCTTTAAGTGCATCACCTGAAGCATATTTAGATGGAAAAATAGTCCTGAGGCACGCTGAGAGTCGGAATATCCCTAGGATGGTGTCTTAAGCTGCTGATGTGTTTAAGAGCTCAAATGCTTCTAACCAAGTCTTCCCCACCCTCTGTGGTGCCCAGGGCTTCCCTGTTCAGCCTCCTCTGAGACCCAGTTTAGCAGAAAAAGGGTGAACAGGTTCAGGCCCTTAAAATGGCACAGGCAGTTCTGAAAGTTTGTGGGTGATGCGTGTCGAGACCTCCAGAGCCAGTGCAGGTAATTAAAAATGGTTTTGTTGCCCACCTTGCCAAGATTAAGCAGAGCTTTGCACGATTTACCAGAGAGCTGCCATCCATGGGGCACTGGGGTGTCTGGGACCCACGGTGATGTGGAACAGAATGCTTTGGCATCAGGAAAAAATATTGCTGCGTCGTAGAATCGGCTTGGGTGTTCTCCTACTTTCTACGAGGGGGTGGACTCTGGAGCCAAGAGTGACCTAAGCATCCTTTTGCTAAAACTGGTCCCCTCCAGATGTCTGGACGGCAACTCCCATCAGCCCCAGCCATCAGGGTGATGGTCAGGAGTGCCGGGTGTTGCTCTTCCAGCCCTCCGAAGGAATCAAGGCTGAACTAGGGAGAGGAGATGCTGTAGGATTTAATTTCCTTGTTGCCATGGTGATGGATACTGGTCCTTGCCTGCCGCCAGGGATGGTATCCAAGGAACACTGGTCCCGGTTGCCAGGCAACAGGGATGCGGCAGCCACGAGGGGGCCAGGGAGAAAACAGGAAGCAGCCTGGAAGGAAGCCAGGCTGGGTGGGTGAAGTGGGAGACCTGAGCTGAGAATGAAGTCCTGTTGCCCCCTTCCAAAATTACATCAGAACTTCCTGCTAATTCCAAGGAACTCGGGGAGCTTGTATATTATGGGTTATTCCTTTATTCTCCCTCCCTTCACAACAACCGTTCAGGGTAATGGAACATCCCCACAAACCCAATTTGCATAAGCTTTTTATCTCTCTTTAAAGGAAGGCGCATGGGATAGCAAGCACAAACATTAAAACCCAGTTTTATTTTTTTTTTCCAGATGTGACCAGTTGGAGGGAGGGCGGCAGCAGAAGCATAACTTCTGCCACATCTCTGACCGCCTCCCTGACTGAGCTGGGCCCTAAAACCCCCAGTGTGGGGGACGGAGCCCCCTCCTCGGCGAACCCCAGCGACCCGAAGGAGCCTTCCCTTCGCCCAACTCAGCCTGTACGCAAAGGGGCTTCGCAGTTCATGACAAACCTGTACCAGCCTCCAACCTACCACGACATGCTGCCAGCTTTTGTGAGTGCTCTGGGGACAGACGAGCTCCTACCTGGTGGGAATTTTCCTCCAGTGGCCTTAATTCTTTTCTTGCCGGTTCATCAAATGCCTTGAAAGGACAGGATAAAATTATTTATTTATTTAAAAAATTTTTATACCATCCCATCACGGACGTCTCGAGATGGTTTATAACACCATTAATAAAATAGCATAAAAATAGAAATGAGAGCACAGCATCCGATGTGAAGTATAACACCACCAATTAAAACCAATTAGCAATTAAAATATTGGGAGAATAAAAAGGTTTTCGCCTGACGCCGAAAGGAAAGAAGTGTTGGCGCCAGGCGAACCTCTCTGGGGAGCGTGTTCCACAGTCGGGGCGCCACCACAGAGAAGGCCCTCGTCCGGGTACTCACCCTCCTAATCTCCTTCAAGGAGGGCTCCCGGAGGAGGGCCTTTGACTAAGGGGCGGGAGGGCACATAGGGAAGAAGGCGCTCCTTCAGGTATCCCGGACCCAAGCTGTTTAGGGCTTTATAGGTCTTCACCAGCAGCTTAAATTGGGCCTGGACTTCAATTGGTAGCCAGTGAAAGCAATAGTGGACTGGCGTTACATGTGAATACCTGCCGGTCCCCGTTAGTATCCTGGCAGCTTTATTCTGGACCAACTGAAGTATCCGGACCATCTTCAAGGGCAGCCCCACATAGAGAGCGTAGCAATAATCCAGTCGGGAAGTTACCATAGGATGGGTCGCTGTTGGAAGGCATCGCTCATCCAGGTAAGGGCGCAGTTGGTAGACGAGCTGAAGCTGGAGAAAGGCACTCTTCGCCACCGCTGCCGCCTGGGATTCCAGGGACAGCTCCGGATCGAGGCGCACTCCCAAACTGTGCGCCCTGCCCTTTCACTTGGTTATTGAATTGTTCCAGCTGCGAAGGCTTTTGTAGATGAAAATGGGTGTTACATGGCAGAGAAGGCATGGGATCGAGTGAACTGCACCTCCGTTAGGTCCTTTCAGCTCTTTCAGTGAGTCAGAATTTTAATGCAGCCTTCCCTCAACTTGGTGCCAACTTTGGACTGCAACACCCAGCATTCTTTACTGTTGACCATGCAGGCTGGGGCTTATGGGAGTTGAAGGCAAGCTGAAAGTAGCCAGAGAGAGAAGGCTGTGTGTTGTGCGAGACCGGGAGTGATTTCTCTGCAACTGCTATTGTGGGTGAGCTCCGGCTCGGTGGTGAGCTGCTTGCTGTCCCTGAAGAAGCTCCAGAGCTCAGCCTACGACATCTCCAGGCAGTGTGGACCCCAGACCTCTGGGTAGTACAGGCGCTAAACAACCCAGCACTTAACCCTGCTGGTGGTGGTGGTGGTGGTGGTGGTGGTGGTTGTATGCGAACGGCCCCAACATTTTCTTCTGCCTTTTCCCCCCTCCGAACTTTAAATATTGTATCCTTAAAATTGCAAGGGGGTCCTAGATCAAATCAAGCCAGAACTTTCCCTGGAAAGAGAATTGAGAAACCTGAAGATGTCGCACTTCATGAGAAGGCAAGATTCCCTGGAGGAGAGAGTCACGGGAGGGAAAGTGGAAGGCAAAGGAGCAAGGGAAGGCCAAATAGGAGACGGATCATTTGGCACAGCCTTGAATGTACAAGAGCTGAGTGGGGTTGTCAAGGGTAGTGTGTTTTGGAGGATTTTCATTCATAGGGACACCATAAGTGAGGAAACAGTTGACAACGACAGCAAATTCTTCTCGGAGAAAGGGAAGGGGACATGCTGAACTGCTTGCCTCTTTTTCCAGATGTGTTCAAACCAGCCGTCTGAGACCCCTGGAGCAAAGGATCGTGGGGCAGTTCCTCTCCCGCAGTTCCGCTTAGAGCCCCGTGTTCCTTTCAGACAGCATCAGGCCAACATCCAAGACGGGTAAGGCTGTTGTGGCCAAGCAGGATCCATGCAGGAACCTTTACGACATTCGGGGGTCTCAGACTCAACTGACCTGGGGGCCGCTGGAAGTAGAGTCTGGGTGAGGCTGGGCCGCATCAAGTATTCCACCGCAGTGGTGGTGGGCCGCTCATCCCGCGTCGCTCCCAGAGGCCGGCCCGGGCGCCGCCGGCGCTTGGAAGGCTGCAGGGCCCCTCGCCCATCCCGGCAATTGGCCCGCGGGCCGCGAGTTCGAGACCCCTGCTTCACGTGTATGGCTGTGTCACCTGCCGTGCCGGAATCCTGCTGTCTGGACGTCTTAGGCCCATGGGAACTTGACTTCCTGACAGAGTGTTGTGGGTGCGCTCACAAAATGGCTGCCAGGCTGTTCCTGTGGCGAGCATGGCTGGTCAAGAAGCACTCGAAGCGGCGAGGCTAAAAACCAAACGCCTTGTTCATAAGCCTGAAGTGCAAGGTAGAGCTGGAGTCTCCGCTCCAAAGCACAGAAGCGTCCTTTCAAAACCCAAATAAAGATGAAGCTGGAGGGTGACTGTGAAATCAGATAAAAACCTTCAGGGGGGCAGGGTTTGGCCAGAGCTGCAAGAGACCTTGGGAACCCCGGGGGCAGGGGGAGGCTACAATAACAAAAGGCCACCCCTTTTTCTCTGGTTAAGAGCAACTGTGGGGCGATGAGGATTGGAACCAGGTTTTGAGTGTGGTCTCCCCACCCATACCAATTCCCTGACTTTAAATCGTTCCTCAGAAGCTGCCTTTCGATCTACATCCCAACTTTCCACTCCCAAAATGGTGTTTGACATGCTAACACTAAAACCAGGATTAAAATGAAAATGTGGTTAAAGCCTTCATAAAGTCAAGCGAGTTGCAATCCCAATTTAAACAGCCTGACATTAAATGAAAGAAAAACAACCCCAGCTCACTATTTTAGCCTCCAGAGTATTGGGGAAGAAAGACAGAGGCTAATAGTTCAGGGAAATGAGGTGCTACTGATGTCAGACCAATTCAGCCCCTCCAGCACCTGATCCCAGCCTGTTCCCCTGATGCTGCATGGGACCAGTCCTCATGAGAACAAGAAACCAGTCAAGTGAAGAGCTGGTGGGACTGGAAGGGCCTTCCCTGGCCTTGTATTTAAGCACTAGCCAGCGGGGGGGGGGGGGGCACAGGCTGCAGAGAATGCCCTGCTTGCTGCCCTTCCCGCGTGCCCCGCGCAGAAGCCAAGCAGGCGCCCAGAAGAGGGAAGAGACGTGCCCTGTGTTGCCGGGCGGAGGATGGCCGGAGTAGCCCTTCTTCCCTTTGGTGGAGGACCTTGAGCGAGGGTAACATGCTGCACCCCTTCCCTTCGTGAGTCTGCCTCGGCCATCAGCTCCACTTAGAATCATGGAATAGTAGAGTTGGAAGGGGTCATGAAGGCCATCTAGTCCACCCCCTGGCTCGCATGGCAGGCTGGGAGCCCGAGAGCAAGGAGGACGCTGTACCTGTGGCTCTTCCAGTGCCTGTTTCTGGGCCAGAGCAGCTGGACAGGCAGATTGCAGTGGCGAAGAGAAGGAGCACCTCTGGGGCGGGGGGCTTGTTTGTGGGCCCCTGCTGGCCCGTCCGCCCTGGATGGGGCTTCCCTGAGGATAGCAGCTCCCGGCAGCTCCCCAGCTCGGCCACTTTTGTGCGTTTGATTCTAAGGGTGCCTCACACGCCACCGTTGGGTGCTTGGGTCAGCCGGAAGCGTAAAAGGGAGGGAGCCGACTCAGCCGCCCCTGGAGAGACACGTCCCAGCCTGCACGAGAAGAGGCTCCCACTGACCTCCTTCCAACCAGACGTGCCTCTGAGGGGCCCGGGAGGCAGAGCAAGGCCTCTGCCGTGGAGCTCGGGGGGCAGGCGGGATGGGGCTCTTCCGACATTGTGGTCCTACCCCTACCCCGTGTCGTCTTAAATTCCCTGCCTCTGCTCTGCTCCTGCCTGACACTAGAGCGGGGTGGACCCCTTGTGGTCCCCTAGGCATGTCAGTCGACCAGGCTCCTCTGCCTTGGCCAGTGCAGGCCAGAATGCTTGGGAGCCGTACGTGCCCCACCTGCAAAATGGAGAAGCTGCTGTGCCTGCACAAATCGGCCTGTTGGACTGGACTGCATCGCGCTGCCTGCCCTGGCCTTCTGCCCTCTGGGCGTGCCGGACGGCCACGGAAAGACCGCTTCCCTCTCCCGCAAATGCCTCCTTGCTGCGCAAATGCAGTGACATCATTCTGCCGCTCTCTGCAGAAAAGAAAACCGCCCTGGGACTTCGCGTCTGGCTCGCCCAGTCCGGCCACAAGGGGAGCGGGTTCCCCGGCCCACCATCATCAATGCAGAGAACCTGAAGGGGCTGGATGAACTCGACAACGATGCCGATGACGGATGGGCAGGTAAAACATCGGGTGGTGGACTTGGGATGGCAATGACCGAGCCGCCTTTTGGCGCTCAGGCACAACTGTCGATCGCGCGGTCCCTCTTCTTTGGCACACTTTGGTTCTATCTTTTGAGGGTACCTTAGTTTGGAGTGAGGTCGGGCAAGCATTTGTGCTTGTCTGCCAAGCCAAAACTGCAAGGTGCTGATAGAAACAGTTTTCGCGTTTCAGTTTGGAAGGCAAGCACTGGGCTCTGCTTGTTTAGTTAGACAGGTACATAGAAACTGAAAACCGTGGGGTGGAAACGCAGGAGAAGAGCAGCACCCATGCAAGCCGCACTCTGTGGGATAGGCTTGGACCATTGCTTTCAATGGGCTGGTTTGGGTTTGGCACTTTTAGCTGCCACAGCAGCCAGTTCTGTGGCAGAGATCAAAACAAAAATTGCCAGAGAACGCACATGACCCATGTGTCTGTGTTCCACCCCACCCCTGTTCCAAGTCGTTATAGCGATTACTTTTAAACCAGTTCCAAACACACAGAGAGCCTTCCCCTGTGCCTTACACCTACCAAAAAGTTGGAGTGTGCAACTAGATGAAAGCAATGTTGCAACTGTTGTTTCTATTATTATTATTTTCATTTCTATACCTCCCCTTAGCCAAAGCTCTCTGGGTGGCTTACAACAATGCATAAAACAAAACAAAATAGCAGTACCAATTCTATAAAAATAATGTTAACATGATTTTAACAGGAACTTGAAATAGTTTAAAATACAGTAAATAAGATCATTCACTTCTCGGGGGCTAAGCCGGCCATGTTCCTGTAGAATTAACAGCAACTTCCTGTTTCTCTTCTCTGTCTCTTTTCTGCTCTTCCTTTGCAGGAATCCACGATGAGGTGGATTACTCCGAGAAGCTGAAATTCAGTGAGGATGAGGAAGAGGAGGAAACCCATAAAGACGGAAGACCAAAATGGTAAGAGTGTGTCAGACACCTCCCAGCTTCTGTTAGTGCAGAGATAACGTGGTCAGATCGTTTTAGTCTCTTGTGCGATAAAGGAACGCCTTTGTGGCAGCTTAAGGACGGATGCATTTTATTATGGTATATCCTTCTGTGAACCGGCGTTCATGTCATCAGGTTCGTGGAATGTCGTCGGGTTGGCTGGCATGTGAGAACGGGGAGTGCGGGAAATGCTAGCAGTGAGGTCAGAGAAGGACTGATTGGTGAGTCAAAGCTTAGAGTGTATAAAAAAAGCTGCAGCGATTTTTTTGTGTCAAAACATCCTGGCATTAGTTAATTTATCAATGCTTGTGATGGGTTCGAAGCTGTTGTCTTGCTTTAGGCCACGGTTGATAGAACTGAACTTGATGGGGACTCGTGAATAGCTTGGCATAGTGGTGAGAGCATTGGACAGGGGCCTTGGAAGATGCAGGTTCTTGTCCCTGCTTGCTGGGTCACTGACTCTCAGCCTAACCCGCCTCATTTTATTCTTGTAAGGATAAAATGAAGAGGAGGAGAGTGTGTTAGCTGACGTGGGCCCTTTGCTGGGAAAAAAGACACACATTAATAAGCAAACAGCTCCGGAGGGAAAAGCCTTCGTGAATGCTGAAATTAACCTTCCTCAAGAAGCTGAATTCTGTCAGCTTCAATGAAGTCACCAGCGTTTGATCCTCCTACAGGTGTTAAACATCTCAGCAGTTAATTACCTCTCTTTGGTGATTTATTTTGTATACATCGGTCTAAGCTTAAATAGTATTTCCACCTGAATTCCTGGCATTTCATTTCCTCCTTGCTCTGCGCCCACATAAAGATAAACCTGCCAATTTGTGGAAGTGCTTCATGCATCTGGTGAAATGGGCTGTATGCTCTCCGTTAGTCTCTAAGGTGCAGAGAGACTCTCCATTGTGTTTGTGAACTCGGCATGAATGCGAGAACCAGTAGGATGGAGCATCAGCTTGCCTTGCAGGAGGCCCCCAACTTCTCCAGTTACCCCAGGGGTGAGGAGCCTCATTCACCTCGGGGGCCGCCTTCCGTTTCAGAGGAGCCCTCGGGGGACCACTTTCTGCTGGCAGGCCGGGCCAAAAGCAAAAGGGGTGGAGCCAACATACCCACATTTAGCCCCAAAGCACTGACTGCCTTAGGAGAGGCACGTGAAACTTTTCAGATGGGGAGAAAACAGCGGAAAGGTCAAGAAAACGCCAGAGAGGATTGGTGGCCAAGGGGAGGGGATGTGGCCATCTGAGGAAAACCCCAGGTTTGGCCCCTGGCCCAAGGAGCCTGACCCTTGAGTTGGAAGCATCAGACAGCAGGTGTTGGGAAAATACTTTCCTGGCCAGAGGCCGTGGAGAGCCCATTAGCAGTCAGAATATCTAAGCCTGAAGTTGATGGACAAGCCGTCCGAGCCCCCAAACAGCAAGCGCTTTTCTATACATACAGCAGGGGGATTGGCAAGTGTTGCTGCGAGTTTTGGCGTGTCCAGGCCGGCAGCGTGGGTCTGTAGGGCAGATGCAAGGCAGCCGATGGCATTGGATGACCTCCCGGGGTTTTGTACGACTCAGTACCCAAAGATGCTCCTATGACCTTTTGAAGCACAGTCGGTACCATTTAACATCCACGGGGCCTTAATCGGCAGGAACAGCTGGGATCCCAGAAGGCAACGGCAGCTATCCCTGAGCTCAGCAGATAGCACAGATGCCAGACATCCCCAGGAAGAAGCCAAGAACTGGGGCGACCCAGCTGGTCTGTCTCGGCCAATCCGTAAAACTCAAGATAACCCAGTGCCCTCGAGGAAGGTGAATGGATGGGCTCCCCTTTCGGACTACCAGGTACGCTGAACTTCTCAAGCCTGCTGGTTTGGCCTCCTGGGGGTTGTGCAGCTGTTGAGGGAAAGCAGAGGGCCGAGGCTCAAAGCAGAAAGGGTTTTCCTGTGTCCCTTGCATGTTTGAATGTGCTCAAGCATAAACCAGAACAGAAACTGCAAAAGAAAAGTAGGATGTTGGAAGAGAAGACCAGGTGTGGCTGCATTTTCCGTCACATGCTGCTTTTCTACCCAGAAGACCAGGTGTGGCTGCATATTCCGTTATATGCTGCTTTTCTACCCGTGGGGATTTTTCGTAATTCATTAAATACTGCATTTTTCTCTCCAAAGTTCTCTGGGTGGTTCACCAAAAGGAAACATAGAATATTTCAAAGAGGAGAACCAAATACAGCCAGATTTTTAAAGTTGGGCATAAAAGCAGGGTAAAGCAGCAGAATAAAGGTGGAAAACTAAGCAGCACATTTATGAAACCATCTGGAAGGCTAAACAGTCTGGGAAAATGAGGGTGCCCTCTTTCATGGGAAAGAGCGCCGTGCTGGTGGGAGGTGGGGAGAATAGTCCACAGCTAGGGAACCATGAGTAGCCTGCCCCCAGATCTTTTAGGGCTTTGAAAGTTAATCCCCACACTGTGAACTGGTCCCAGAACCAGACTGGAAGCCCAAGCATGCCATGGCACCTTTGTGTGAGACGGCATGTGAGCAGTCAGAGTGTCCTATTTTGGACCCACTGAAGTATCCGAACCGTTCCAGAATAATGTGCTATCCAGGCAGATTCCTGCTGCCTGAGGCAGAGGCATCGGTGCTTCAGTTTCTCTGCACAATGCAGAGATTGTGCTGGTAGAGCTTCCTGTCTCTTCATTTGGCTTCTGCCTGTGTCGCTCTCTGGGCCCCATAGAAAACACCTTTGGCATGCCTCCGGCAACAGTCTTCTGAGGATAAAGAGGAGAAGCTGCCCCTCCGGCAGAAGTTTGTCCACTCGGAAATGTCGGAGGCCGTTGAGCGGGCCAGGAAGAGGCGGGAGGAGGAGGAACGGCGGGCCCGGGAGGAGCGCCTGGCAGCTTGTGCTGCCAAGCTGAAGGAGCTGGATCAGAAGTGCAAGCTGGCCCAGAAAGCGGCCGATGGCCACAAGCACGCGGACCCTGAAGAGCCCAGATCCTCCGCCACGGAGAAGAGCGCCCTGCCTGAGAACAGCCAGGTGGTCCGGAGAGGTATGGTGGGGTTGCCTTCTCTGCCTTTCTGGGCCTACATGCAGCCTTCCCAAATCTCGGGCTGGCATCTCACGGCTTCCCCTCCCCACATGGACCAGTTCCCTTTTGCCCACCGCCCTTCGCTGTGCGTTGGAGCAAACTCTCGTCCCTGCCGTGCCTCTCATCCAGGGAGCCCCAGTTCAGCCACTGCAAAGCCAAATCCAACTTCCCATGGTTCCAGGGGTGTGAGCAAGCTGTGGGAATCTTATTTATTTCTATACTGCTCCACAGCTAAAGCTCTCTGGGCAGCTAAAAAAAGCGAGCAGATAATATAGCAGACTCTTGAGCCAGGGAATGAGCACCACATGAGGCCACGAGGCGAAAGCACCTGCAGGTTCCTTAGGAAGACCTGCGGAATCTCCAGGTGCGCTTTTCACACCGCCTTCTCTGTGCCCATTCTGTCTCTTGCCCTTCCCCGGCTTACTCATGTTTTCACACTCACATCTCCATTCATACACTATTCTGTGACCTTACTTAGTTCACACTGTCAGGGGCTCCTTCCACCCACCCGCTTCACAGCCTTGGTCCTCGGCTGGGTGTCCTAATAGCTGTTTGTTAAAATCCCAAGTGCTCGCAAACATTCTCTGAGACCTCCAAAGCCAAGCCAGTTCAGTTCAGAAACCAGAAATCATGCCGGTTTTGAACCATGCAACCTGCTTTCTTAGTTTGCAGGCTGCAGATGTGTAAGCTGCCTTTGTGTTTATTTCCCATGGAAGCGTGTCTCTTGCACGCACATGGGTTCTCTCCGCTGAACTGGGTGTCTCGCCACATCCCGCCATCTCCCTTGGATAGCCTACTTAAAACAACTCAAAAATATTAACCAATGTAAAAGCTTTTCTCAAAACAGAGGATTTCCCCTGCTTTTCCTTGCAGGCAGGGGAACCTTCCCTTTTTCTAACAGATGTTGTCTGTAACGCCTCTAAAAAGGGTGTGATACAGGCTGCCTCAGTCACAGCGAAAAAACAAGTTGGGCTTCAATTAAGTTCCATGCAGGCTGGATCCAGCCCAGGATTGGGGGATTCCTGTGAGGAGCCGCAGACTGGGCAGCCCAGGGTTTAAGGATGTGTCTTTCCTTCCCCACCTCTTCAGCGAACCCTGAATTTCATGCCCCAGAGGCCGCGTTGGGTTACGTCCCAGAAGAGATCCCAGCTGTGTCGGCCGCCCATCGGAACAGCAGCGAGGAGGAGCTCCGAGGGATCACGTCTCCGCTGCAGGAATTCAAGTACCCAAAACTACTTCCTCCACGGTTCCAGCGGCAGCAGCAGCAGGTAACAGAACAGATCCGGGTTGTTTCTGTGCGGGAGAGCATCCTATTGGATCCCCCCCCATCATTGATCCAGGGCTGTTGAACCTCTTGCTGAATTCCATTTCAGAGACACTCTTGGGGGCTGCCTTCCAGTGGTGGGTGGGTCCAGTGGCAAGGGGGTGGGGCTTAAACCAAGTTAAATAACGGCTTAGTTTCACTTTCAGTTCTGATTGCAGGTAAGTTGTTTCAGGAGAGGCATTTCATCCTTCTAGAAAGGTGCGGGGAACGAGGCAGAAGCCAGGAAAGCGCTAAACTTTTGGCCAAGAGAAACCGTGTGGTCCTCTGAGACCACCATGGGTTTGGATGTGGGTCCCATAGGAGGGCCGGGCTCGTCTCCCCAGCCTGCAGGGATGAGGAAGGCTGTGCCCTTCAGGGGCCAAAGTGTCCCGGGGGTATCCTGACGTCCTCTGCGTGAATCCTTTCCAGCCATGGTGCGTTGCGGGGTTTGTCCCGCTCCGGTCTGC
This sequence comes from Varanus komodoensis, assembly GCF_004798865.1. NCBI lineage: Eukaryota > Metazoa > Chordata > Lepidosauria > Squamata > Varanidae > Varanus > Varanus komodoensis. The sequence goes on along the minus strand of NW_025335873.1, from coordinate 1,288,157 downwards.
TCTGGAATCGCAGGGAGGCCCGCTCAGTTGTCTGTCTCCCTTTCCTTCTGCCGCAGGACCAGCTGTATAAGATGCCAAGCTGGCAGTCCCCGCAGGTCTACCCGCCCCCCTCCCATCCTCAGCGGACCTTTTACCCCCCACACCCGCAAATGCTGGGCTTCGATCCGCGTTGGATGATGATGCCTTCCTACATGGACCCCCGCATGGCCCAGGGGCGCCCCACCGTGGACTTCTATCCTTCAGTTCTTCATCCATCAGGTAATGCAGAGCCACCTTTCCCCGAGGGCAGAATTCCGTTTCAGAGAGCCTCTCGGGGCCCCCCTTGCGGCAGCGGAAGGTGCACGGTGCTTACCGTGTGCTCCATTTTGCACTGCAAAAACGATCATGACTCACAGGCATCTTCTTTTCTCCTGGGAGGGGCGCCGGGGCTTCTTCTCCATCCCTCTTGAGCCTAGATGGCCCAGGAACACCTGGCTTACCTTTTCTCTCTTCCTGTCCCAAACAGGGATGATGAAACCTGTAATCCAGCAGGAATCCATGAACGGGAGCAGCTGTCCAGCAGAGGAGCAGAGGTTCCAGCCCTCAGTGCAGCCGGAGAGGAAAGCCGTTCCACTGGAGCCCGCCCCGGTATGGGGCCAGGAGAGCTACGCCCCCCTGCCAAGCAAAGGGGGCTCAGTTTCGCGCTCCAAACAGGCCGAGGGCTTGGCCATGGAGGGGCTGCACGCCAGGTGAGAACATGCTTGTCTGGGGTTTCTCCGTGCCACTTGCTTATTCTCCTTGCTCGCTTGCTTCCTTCCTGTGGTTTTATCTCACTCCTCAGAGTAAAAAGAACTGTTCTGGCTCAGAATAGAGCTACCAGGTTGTTAACAGTTGCCCTGTTGTTGGCGGGTGTGAACACACAAGGCTGGTCCTTTTCCTCCTACACTGGCTAGTAGTTGAAGTCTGGGCCCAATTTAAGGTGCTGCTGATGATTTATAAAGCCCTGAACGACTTAGGGGTTGGTTACCTGAAGGAGCATCTCCTTCCATACATACCTGCCCACCCCTTAAGATCCGGGCAGAGGCTCTTCTCCGGGTGCCCTCCCTGAAGGAGATTAGGAGGGTGGCTACCCGGAGAAGGGCCTTCTCTGCGGTGGCGCCCCAATTGTGAAAATCGCTCCCCAGAGAGGCTTGCCTGGCGCCGTCACTTTATTCTTCTTGGCGCCAGGCCAAAAAGCTTATTGTTTTCCTAATGTTTTAAGCCCTGACTGTTTTAAGTGGGGTTTTATTGTCGGTTGGAATTTTTTAGGACGCTGGGTTTTTTTTTTTATGTTGTTGTATTATTAAACCATCCTGAGACCTTGGTAAGGGATAAGTTTTTGAATGAATGAATGATCCCTGGAGAAGCTCGTGTCGTTTGACTCGTACCTGCACCATTATCCCAGAATAATGGCACTCAAGACCATTAGTAAATGTGAAAACCATGCAACCTCTTCCTCTGCAAAAAGAGTCAACACAAAAGGAAAAAGGAATGGGGAGAGCAGAGGAAACTATTGTTGTTGTTGTATTGCTGCATCACCCAGTATCCGAAGCCCCCCGGGGAGATACGGCACATTGATTGCTGCATATTAATGAGGAAGTACTTGTGTAGGAGTGGGGAGAAAGGTGGCTGACAGGGTGGCCTGCTTTGAATGTTTCCAGGGAGAGTTGAGGGTGTGTGTCCCGGCGGTCGTGGATTAAAACAAGAGCAGCCCAGCCGGCCTCACATCCCCCGAGGCAGCGTTGCCCCTGCTCGGCTGACTCTCTTTTTGGGGGTCCTTTGCAGGAACGGCAGCTCTTACTCGGTGCAGCCCAGCATCCACACCCAGCACCATCTCTTCGACGAGCCCGGAGAAAACTACCTGAACGCCTTTGACAAAAAGCCCCAGGCCGGCTTTGACGGCTGCATCGCCGCCTCCCCCAGGGAGAGTCACGACCGCCTCTTCCCGCAGCAGGAGGGTGCCCCTGACGCTGCCGACACACGGCACGTGAGCTTGAGCCACTCTCCCGTGGAGCCCGGCTTGGTCCACGCCGAAAAGAAGGCAGAGTACAACAGCTGGGAGGTCGGCCCGTTTCAGAAGCCTGCCGAGGCAGCTGCTCCTGCGGAGGAGGAAGCCTTCCGGGACGAGCAGCCATTCGGCACCGAGCCGTGGAAGAAGGAGGGCCCTGCGGACAAGCAGGAGGCCGGCTGGGCCGTGGAGCAGCAGCAGGCGGGGGGCCAGCCACCTCAGCAGGAGCAGCCGAGCAGGGCCCGTCGATCCGGCCCCATTAAAAAGCCAGTGCTGAAGGCTCTGAAAGTGGAGGAGAAGGAGAAGGAGCGGGAGAAGGAGCCGGAGAAGGTCAAGATGGACGAGGAGCCCTCCCGCCCGGCCAAGGACAGGGCCCCCGCGCAGCAGGGCGAGGGCACCGATGGCGCCGCAGCAGCCTTGCTCCGCGCCGCGCCCTACCACCTGGCGGACGAGAAGTGTCCCTCTCGGGCTGCTGCCCAGGAGCCGGAGAAACCCCACGAGGAGGAGGAGGAGGTGGAGGAGGAGGAAGAGCAGGAGGAGGAGGAGGAGGAGAACAGCGGGAAGGCCTGGGACAGCAAGCCCCTCTCCCGGGAGCCCAGTGACCTGCCCCCGGCCAGAAGAAACAACTGGATCTTCATTGACGAGGAGCAGGCCTTCGGCGGGAGGGGCCGGGGCCGGGGCCGGGGCTTCCGCGAGTTCACCTTCCGTGGCCGGGGCAGCGCCGTGGGTTGCGGTGCCGGCGCCCGAGGGGGCTACAGCAGCAGCAGCGGCAGCGTGGGCAGCGCCCAGAGAAGCAGCCGAGGGCGGGCCCTGCGGGAGTTCAACCAGCTGGAAGAGTTTTCTCGCGGGAAGCCCCGGCGCAGGATCGCCAGCGAGACCCACAGCGAAGGCTCCGAGTACGAGGAGCTACCCAAGCGCCGCCGCCAGCGTGGCTGCGAGAACAGCAGCGAGGGCTCCCTCGTGGAGCGGGAGGAAGGGGACCTCAAGAAGGGGGACTTCCGCGACTCCTGGCGGTCCAACAAGATCTATTCGGACGACCACGGCAGCCTGGATGCCAGGACAAGGGCCCCGCGCGTGTTTGGGCGCTCCCTTCCCCCGAGGCTGAGCAACTCTGGGTACGGGCGGAGGGGCTTTGTCGCCAAGGAGCCCTGGCAGGGCCGCAGCGGGGGGAACGTGTGGCCGGAGCACAGCCAGAGCACCCCACTGGAGACCTTTGGGGTCAGGCGGCAGCCGGACCGGGACTATGGCCAAGATGCTTACAAGAATGCGGATTCCTTTGGCAGAAGGGCCTTCGAGGAAGATCTGGTGGACAAGAGGCCCTACTTCCAGGAGGATTATGGGGGTGACCCCGAAAACACAGAGAACCGGCCGTTCCGCCGCCGTCGGCCGCCCCGCCAAGACAAACCCCCCCGATTCCGGCGCTTGAGACAGGAGCGCGAGCTGGTGGGGCAGTGGAGCCCCGAAGACGGGGGCGGCAACCTCCTGGCTTGCCAGTGGCCTGGGAGAGCGAAGCTGCCTGTGGCGGATCGGAACGGCTCCTCCGCCCGCAGGTCCCCCGAGCTCTCCTACCAGAACTCTTCCGACCACGCCAACGAGGAGTGGGAGACGGCGTCGGAGAGCAGCGACTTCAGCGAGAGGCGGGATCGGCGCGGAGGCGCCCCGGAGAGCGAGGCCCAGCTGGAGGGTGGCCTGGTTGGCAGCGGTGTGGGCGAAAAGCGGGAACTGGCCAAGCGGAGCTTTTCAAGCCAGCGGCCTGTCGTGGACCGGCAGAGCCGCAAGGCCGACCCTGCAGGGTTCGGGGAGAAAGCTGTGAGAGCCGGAGCGAGCGGTGCTGCTTCTCGCTATGACAGTCAGCCCAGCGGGCCGCAGGGGAAAAGTGAAAGGTAACGTTGGCGCTGGCTCTCTCCCACCCTCCTCCTCCTCCTCCTCCCCCCCCCATTATGCTCTGGAGTGAGGCACTTCACAACTCCACAACGGGAGGCGGAAATACCCGCCGATTCCCTCTATTTTCTTTTAAGTATGTCTTTGCCTCCTAAAGCTAAAGGATTGCTCTCAGTGCAACTGAGACTCTCTTTGCTGGCCTGTGGAAGGTCGTCAGAGTTGAGGCTTCCGTGGCATAGAATTCCAGAGTCTGGGAGCGACTGCCAAGTGGCTTTCTGTCGCATTTCCACCGAACATGCTTCCGGTGGAGAGAGAGAATCTTCCCAGAATCTTTCTGATGATGAGTTTACAGGACTCCAACTTAACGTCTGTATCTACAGCTACTAAACCGCCCAACGCTTAACCCTCTGGTAGCTCTGATAAGTGATCTCTTTTCTCACAGACCCATTATGGTTCCTTCCAGAGGCTTTGGACTGCGACTCCCAGTTTTCCTGCACTTCGGCCATCTTAGCCAGGGCTCATGGGAGTCGAAGTTCCCGGCAAGCACCGGGCAGGGGCATGCTCTGAGGTCCTGGCTGTTTCATGTTGCTTTGGCACTTTTAATAGAAATGGTGCTCAACCGTTTTATATTCTGTGCAGCTTATTCATTTGGCTGCAAGTCGCCTTGGGCCTTTTTGAAGCAAGAGGTGACTGAGAAATCCCCATCTGCCATAGTTGGCCTCGTGCTAATCCCATATATCTCCATTCCAGCATTTCTGTCTGAATTGGCTGCCTTTCACAGGGGCTTTGTCCAGTTCAAGGCCAGTGTAAAGTTTTGTAGCCGAGTGTGTAGACTGTAATACTTCCATATATTTTCTCCTGCTTTCCCCCCTTCCAGGTTGGGTTTTGCAGCAAGCTGCAAAGAAAGACTCGCTTCCATGAACTAGCTCAATTGTGGATGGGTTGTGGATGGGTGTTTGTCCCAGCATGTGACTTCTGGGGTGCACTCAGCAATTGGCTGCACCCCCCGCCCACTCTGGGGGCCTCATTTGGCGCAGCCCTCTGCTCTTTGTTTTTCTAACCGGGCTCTGCTGGGTGAACCATGGAGTTCGTGCAAGAAACAGTCCGGTACAAAGCTCAGATTCCATGCTGAGCCCATGGTGCAATACGGACTTGATACCTCCTGAGTTGTCATTTGGCCTGCTTGCCACACGGATGGGACGCCGGCACCCATCGAGAGCAATTGCCAGGGCCCGGAGAAAGCCAGCATTTGCTGCAGCAGGCTCTGACAGAAGCTCGGCTGGGGCTTCTGGAACGGGGCAGCCCCCTTGGAAACGGCCACCCGTGCAGAGGTTGTGTCGACCGATTTGCCTTCAGCCGCTTTTCTTCTGCTCGTTTCCCCAGATCTCCAGAAGAGAGTGGGGCGCTTGACGCAAGCAGCCAGTCGCTGTATGGCTCCCACGCCAACCTGAGCAGCGCCGACGGGCTGGGAAGGAAAGTGGAGAAGGAGCCCAAATCTGCAGCCCAACAAGCCGGCGAGAAAGGAGAAGCCATCTCTCAGTTCGAGCTGAGCTATGGAAGTAAGTGGGCACCAAGCCTCCCAGAGGGACTTGGGCTTCGGAGGAGCAATGCCAGGGAGCAGATGCCACCCGACTCCAGCACCAGAGTGCCACCAGGCAGGTGCCCGTCAGCCGGTTGGTTCAGTGGCAGCTTCTGTCCCTTAAGCCACGGATGATTAGAGGAAGAGGAAGACTTAGGCTTGCTTGGAAACCTGGGGTAGATGTGGATATGGGATGGGCATCTGGGAAGCTGCTAGAAACAACTTCGAAGAATTACTAGAGTTGGAAGGGGCCCCACTCAGTGCAGGGCACCAGTTAAACCACCCGTCTCAGATGGCAGTCCGGGTGCATCCGGGAGGCCTCCGGTGGGGAGCACCTGCCACCTCCCAGGGCAATCGCTTCCATTGTCCCACTGCTATGTCAGGAATGTTTTCCTGATCTCTAGTCCGGATCTGGCTTCCCGTAACTTGAGCCCATGCTCCTGCGTCTTGCACCCTGGGATGGTTAAGAGGAGAGCCCACCCTTCCTCTTTGTGGCAGACTTTCAAGGACTTGTAGCGTGCTATCCCATCTCCCCCCAGGCTTCTCGGGCTAAACATGCCCGACTCTCAGTCTCTCCTCACGGGGCTTTGTCTCCAGCCCCAGATCGTCCTTGTTGCCCTCCTCTGACCCCTTTCTGGCTTGTCTGCACCCCTGATTTAGAGTCTTGGAAACTGCTCTTGCACCTTTCCCATAGTTTCCTGCTCAGTGTGTGAGGGGGAGTTGGGGGCGGGGTCCATATTAGCTTGTTGGGTTTTTAAAAGCATTTTAAAAAAAGGAGGACGCTCCGGCTTGATCCTTCTTAAGAAAAATGTATTGATTTTCTTTTATTTTCCTCCCAAGTGCTTGCTTTGAGGGATGCGCATAAGGTGGCAACATGAGGGAGGGCCTTCTCTGTGGTGCCCCCCCCCCAACTTATGGCACTTCCTTCCCACCGTGGCCAAACTGGCGCCAAATTTGCCATCTTTTCAGTGCCGCATTAAGACAGACCTCAATGCTGAGACTTAACGGTGTATCTGGATCCCCATGGGCTTGAGAAGATTGTCCATTCTGGGTGTTTTACCGAGTCTCTTTGTTACTGTTTGGTTTTAGCTGTTTGAAACTGTTCATGCCTTTCTGATTTGATATATTTTCCTTGCCTTTTATTACCTGTCTTACGGACTGTTGTAGACTTCGCAGAGAGCTTCTGCCACGGGGTGGTATAGAAATGAAATAGGAGCAGTGATGGCTGCACTCCTTTGATAGAGCGATGCCAGTCGTGTTTTTCCTTGCCGTCTCATTGAATGGGATCCCCGTCTCGGAAGGAAGCTGACGTGCTCTTTCGCTCTTCCCCAGATGGAGTCGTGGACAGTCGGCTGGCAGGCCCTGTGGAGGAGAGCGAGGTCGGGCCCATGGGCAGCGAAGGCTTCATTGAGGTCCTGACCAAGAAGCAGCGCCGGCTGCTGGAGGAGGAACGGAGGAAGAAGGAGCAAGCTGCCCAGGTGAAGAACACGCTCGGGGATGCCCTCTTAGTCTCCAGGCCTGTTCTAAAGTATGAGCAAGGCTGAATTCTCTCAGCTGGGAACCGCATGCCAAGCAGTGGAGGCGGCCGAACCAAAAGGAAGCCGGTCGTCGTCTTCACCTGGCTCAGACAGTATTTCTCTTAGGTGGTGCCGATGGGAGTAGGAATCGCGGACCGTCAGGCGCAGTTCCTCTCAGAGAAAAGCAATTGTCTAGGTTGTGACATGTAAAAATCTTAAGCATATAAAGATGTTTTGGATGGAAAAGAAAGCTTTAAATGGGGAGCTGGAAGGAGAGGAGAGGTGGGCTGGTTGAAGGGAATTGGGGCTGTGGTTTCAGAGAGGTTTCTTGGGGGGCCACTTTGAGAGTGGAAGAACATGATAGGGCAGTGATGGCGAACCTTTTAGAGACCGAGTGCCCAAACTGCAACCCAAAACTCACCTATTTATTGCAAAGTGCCAGCACTGCAATAAAACCTGAATATTGAGGAAAAACAACTTGCAGCCAGTCCAGACAAATCCTTGGCAGTACACTGACTGGCCATGCGAAAGCTCAGATGAGTCGCGGCTCATGAGTTGCGGCTCATGATGTCATCACCTGGCGCCGCTGCTACTATGTGCGCTGTTCCAGTGCTCGGCTGCTGGGGCGATTCTGGGGCGACTTGGCTCGCGTGCCGACAGAGAGGGCTCTGCGTGCGTTGCCCGCTGTGGCCCACGTGCCAGAGGTTCACCACCACTGTTGCACAGTGTGTGCCTGGTTTTTCCTGCATGGTTTATCTGACTCTTATGGTGATGTTCCCTGAGAGATGCTATGTGCATTTCTTACAATAAAAAGAGCTAATGTGGAAGGGCAGAAGCCCTGTTTCTTTTTACCTTCTCTAATTCTTTGGCCTTGGGAGAGGAGTCCACCATTTCAGATAAATTAAGTTGAATTAACTTTCTTGGTGCTAGAAGCTGAGTTGATCCGCAGGTTGAGAGCTCTCTGTATTCCGCGGATGAGCATCCCCGCGCGCTCTTTCTCCCCGTGTCCCTCAAGCAGGCTTCTGAAGGAGGACAGGTCGCGCTGCGGACTTTTGGAATTAGGCTGGGCGTTGCGCAAAATTAGGTGGAGGACTGCAGGTTGCTGCGTCTGGTTTAGTCTATGTCCGAATTTGGTGAAGAAGACCCCCCCCCCCGGGAATTGCATTCCTGCCCGTCTGGACGACACTCAGCTCAGGATCAATTCCTTGATCGTGCTGGCAGGGGCTGATGGGAGCTGTAGTCCAAAGATCTGGAGGGAACTAGGTTGCCAGTTCCTGGGGCAGTCAGTCCAGACTAGCAGTCGCAGTACCTGGACCGTGCCAGGTTCCACTCCCCAGAGTAAAACATGAAGGAGGCTCCCCGATTCATCTGGGCCAGGTCGGATTTCCCCCGGAGCCAGCCTGATGCGGTTCTTGTTCTTCCTTGCGCAGGCTCCAGCCAAGGGCCGCGTCCTCCAGTCTCGCATCCCGCCTCGCTTCGCCAAGAAACAGAACAGCCCGTGCCTCGAGCCAGGGGACCTTTCGGTGACCGGGAGCAGCCTGGGCACAGAGATCTGGGAGTCCAACAGCCCAGGTGAGCCAGACTTCGGACCAGCGCCAACACCGGGCTTCACAGGGCAGCCGTGCAGGCCCCAGCACTTGGCCATGCGGATCCTCTTTCCCCCAAGCAGCACTTGAAAGCTGAATCTCCCTGAATTCTTCCACAGTGTCCTGGAGCAAGGCTACGCTAGAAGGTGCTGTGGAGAGTTAAGGTAGCGGTTAGTTGGCACCTGGTCTCCAGCCCCAGAAGCTGAGCAGGGATGGTCCTGTATAAGATGTGGAAGGGTTCTTCTGAGAGCACCAACACCTCTACCTTTCTCTTTTCTCGGTCCTTCTCTTATGGCAAGCCTTAGCTTGTAAATCGCCTCCCTATTTTTCCTGTGCCTCCCAGTCTGGCTGAGCTTCATGCACCTTGCATGCAAACAGTCCCAGGTACAGCTGGGGAAGATCCTTCTAAAACCTGCATCTGAGCAGACTAGGCAATACAGAGGTGTGAGGCCCGTAGGCCTAGCCTTGGATCAGGCAGTTCCCCAAATGTCACCTGTTCGGGGCGTAGATTTTCAGCATCCCTCAGCCTGCACCTGCCTTTTGTTCCTTGTTGTAAAAAGCCATGATGGCTTAGCCGTTAAGGATCGTGTAAAGTTGTCTGAGTCAATCAGGCGATAGCTTAGAAGAAAACCTCAGTGCGTTTGCCACAGTTTTCGTGCCCTGTCTAGCTTTTCCTCACATTCATACCTGATGCAAATGGGAGGCAGATCTGGTTGAGTCCACACAGTTTATATTAGCGTTACGACGATCCTCTTGGATTGAACTCTCTCCTGCTTGTCAGGCGTCTTGTGTTCAGCCCCAGCGCAGGAAGCAAGCTGAGCCCAGGCAATACGCTCACACACTTGTGGGATTCCAGCTAGACAACAGACGCCACAAGTCACATGCTGAGAAGAGGGAAGCTGTTCACGCAGGCGTGCTGGCGGGGCGGAGGGGGGCACTTGCGAGGGTGCTCAGTGCCACACTGGACTTGCGGCTGCAAGAAGGCAGGCCAGAGACTGGGGAGCTGGGTTGAGGGAATCCATCAGATCCTCACCCCCAAAGAGGATTCCTCGCCCATCCCTCGTTTGTATGCATCACTCGATTTCAGGCCCGGCCCAGCTTGTCATCCTGCCCGAGGCAGGAAATTACTCCTGCCCACACCTCCTCCTCGCCCCGCTTGCAAGGCTGTGGCCAGCCTCTTGGCGAGACTTCGGGCAACCCCTGGCATTGGGTGGCCAGTGGGGGGACAGTGACCGGTTGGTCCAGGAAGCCCCGTGGGCCGCCCTCTCTCTGTGGCGTGTTGCTGGAGAAGCAGCCCGGTTTCTGTGGCCGCTGGGAAGCGTCTGAACAGCATCTTTCCATTCTTGCTGCAGCGCTCTCTGTCCAGTCGCCGGGCACCGATTCCTGGAGCAAACCCGTCAATGCCTTCACCAGCAACGAATCCGGTTCTACTGAAGTAAGTGGGTGCATCGTGCGGGGCGAACGCTGCTCTCCGAGCCGCGGGGATGGCCTTCCTTTGATCTGTCCTGAACCTTGTCCCATCTCCTTCACGGGATGACCCTTCTGGCATCCAGAATTGTACAAGAGGGAGAAAGGCCCCCCCACCCCCCTTTTTTTCACACCATGCTGCATTTTGTACCTGGCTGTGCTGCTCCCACATGGCATGCATTTCCCCCAAGCGAAACCAACCCAAACGCCGTCACCTTTCCTTGTAAGAGAGGTCCTCCAGCCCCCAGACCCTCTTAGTTGCCCTTCTCTCCAACTCTGCACTGTCTCACTTCAAGGGCACTGCCTAGAACAGGGGTCCTCAAACTTTTTAAACAGGGGGCCAGTTCACTGTCCCTCAGACTGTTGTGGGGGCGGACTATAGTTTGAAAAAAAAAATGAATGAATTCCTATGCACATATCTTATTTGTAGTGCAAAAAACAGGAAAACAATACAGTATTTAAAATGAAGAACAATTTTGATCAACATAAGCTTAGTAGTATTTCAATGGGAAGTATGGGCCTGCTTTTGGCTAATTAGACAGTCAATGTCCAGTTTCCTATTTGCTCCTCTCTTCTGTATTCAGAGCCAACGCGTGCATGCAGTAGGAGGAAGAGTTGGCACATGTGCAGTTCAGCACAGCAGCAGGAGCTAGCCAGAGCTAGCAGAGAGAGCCGGCGCATGCGCAGTTGAAGGGAGCTGTTATAGTTTGGCGCATGCGCCGGCTCTCTGCTAGTCTCTGAAACTGAAAGAGTTTCAGAGAGCACCTGCGCAGGCTCAGAGCTTTCAGACTTGTTCGGAGATCGTTTTCTCCAAACGAGTCCAAAAGCTCTAAGGTGGGCTGGGTAAATGACTTTGGCGGGCCGTATCTGGCCCATGGGCCGTAGTGTGAGGACCCCTGGCTAGTCCACATGAGGTCAAGCAATAAATGCCATCAGGGCAGCACCGGTTCCCTGGCGGCTGCGTATGGGGGCCGACTTCCAGGGGTTTGCCTCTTCTCCGTACATTTCCTCCAGCCTGCTTTGCAGCCACTGCTGGCGTTGCTGGGGGAAATCTTCGGCATGATCCCGTCGGGACCCTGGCTAAGGGTTGCCACACCTTGCAAGGCAGGACCTCATCGCTGGGCTGGAATCTGTGATGGCAGCCCCACAGTTTGTGGGTTTGTTAATTTAAAACTTTTCTAGACTGCCCCTTGCCGAAGTCTCGGGACGGTTTGACAATACAAAAATGTAAATTAAAAGACCGCGTTCTTAAAATTCCAACCGACAATAAAACCCCAATTAAAACAGTAAGATCTTAAAACATTGGGAAAATAAAAATGGTTTTAGCCTGGCGCCAAAAAGAATAAAGTGATGGGACCGGTGAGCCTCTCTGGGGAGCGAATTCCACAATCGGGGGCACCACAGAGAAGGCCCTTCTCCGGGTAGTCACCTCCCTGGTCTCCTTCAGGGAGGGCACCCAGAGAAGGGCCTCTGCCCCAGATCTTAAGGGCTATGGAAGGAGACGCTCCTTCAGGTAAATTTATTTATTGAACGGATTTCTTTGCCACTACAGTAGCCCGTATCTGGGCGCTCTGCATGGCTCACTGTTCTTTCATAATATGTGGTTCTTCTCTGTGGTCCCCATGCATCACACACACACACACACACACACACACACACACACACAGAGAGAGAGAGAGAGAGAGAGAGAGAGAGAGAGAGAGCTGCACCTGCATGGTCCCATTTTGGGAAGATTCTGGAAGATTCTCACCCCTCCCTGAGCCATCGCTGTGCTCACTTCTCGTGCTTGTGTGGCAGGGGTTCAAAAGCAGCCAGGGAGACAGTGGCATTGACCTGAGCGCGGAATCGAGGGAGTCCTCCGCCACCTCTTCGCAGCGCAGCTCTCCTTATGGCACTCTCAAGCCCGAAGAGATGAGCGGAGGTGGTCTGCTGGACGCCAAGCCTGACTGCCCGAAAGAGCCCGCTGCCAAGCGGCCAGAGAAAAAGGTAACCTGCCCCGCAGTCGCCGCCTCCTCCAGCCCTTCCTTCTCCGCTGCCTGTGAGTGGGAAGGAGGAGCAGAGCGCCAGCACTGAAGGCGTCCTGGGGCTTGGCGGGCACTTGTTTCATTTTATGTTCTGCTTGCCCTGTTAATTTTGTGATTGGTTTGCTGCAGTTCTGTGATTAGCTGCCAGCTGCCCTGGGGGCGTATTTTTGGGGACAAAAGGCGTGGAGATAAATATTGCTTGAACAAACGAGTAATTATTTTATTTATTTATTATTATTTATTAAAACATTTTTATGCTGCCCCATTCGCTGAAGCCTCGGGGCAGCTTACAACAATAATTAATATAAGTATAATCTTAAATTAAAAAATATAAACATTAGCTTAAAAATAAAAAATACAAAATAAAATAAGCCGCCCTGGCCAGATAAAATTATTATCTATTCCTCATTGACTTATTTATCTCTGCTCCAATTTTCCCCACAAATCCCCTTTCTCTGTCATTTTCCCACACTGAAGATGAGACTGTAACCTCCTTGGGGCAGGGACTCATTCCCTTGTACCATGCCAAGCAGCATGCAAGCTGTTCCATAAATAATAAGAGTAAAGCTTAAGTCCTTCAGTTCACTAGGGGGTTGGGGACTGGAATTGGAAGGAGGCTCTCCACCTGACCCGCATACAAATAAGTCTTTTCCGTTGGGTCTTTGCTCTGTGACCTTTTCAAACTGATCATCATCCGCACTGGCAGGCCGGGGGCGGGGGGGATTCGCTTGGCTTGTGTGCGCCACTCTGTTTAGCCTCTTGTCCTAGCCTCTCCGTTTTCCCGTTAAGGATTCAGAGCAAGGATTGAGTCAGAGCAGGGACCACAAGCCTGGGCCGATCGGCAACGAACGCTCCTTGAAGAACCGGAAGGGCTCGGAGGGAGCAGATCGCCTGGAAGGCAGCATCCCCCCGGTCAACGGTGTGGACATTCATGTGGACGCGGTTCTTCCTGTGCCACCCATTGAGTTTGGAGTAAATCCTAAAGTGAGGGTTCCCTTTGCTTCTCATCTTCTCCACTGTTCTGCCGTCTCTTCTGTATCTTTCTCCTGAGCTTGCTGGGTTGGGGGTAAGCTGGCCTAGGCCCAGGCATTTCTGGAAGGAAAGATTTGACCCTGAATTTCTTCATGTTCATGAACCAAATTCTCTCTCTCTCCTTTTTCCCCAAAGATGCATGTGCGCTTGCGCTCACTCGCGCGCACACGCGTTCTCTCTCTCTGTCTCTCTCTCTCTCCCCATATATATATATATATATATATATATATATATATATAATTTTTATAAATAAAAGAGAAGATAACAAGGGACCTTACCCCAAAATTACACATAACACTAAGGGTAAGAAGTTGCACAAAAGGTCAGGAACTGTTACCTCTCCGCATTCCCATTCTGCAACCCCAGAAAAGGGTAGGGCCACAGCGCCAGTGCTGGGAGCAGAGCTGTGCTTGCCCCCCAGCGTTGGGGCCTCAGGAACAGCATTTTGTCCCTCCCGTTGCCAAGGGGAGTGAAGCGCAGGCATTCAGCTCAAGGGAGGAAGGACAGGCAGGCTTTATAGGTGTGGGGCGGCTTTTGCAATCTGGCCTTCTCCAGATGTGCTGGCTTGGAATTGTGGGGGTTCCAGTCCCGCACCTCTGGGGGGCGGCAGCTCAGGAAGGCCGACCCCTTGGTGATCTCAGCCCCCCACCTGCTCCTGTGCCCACTTTGCGGACCCTCACGTGGGACTGGGCATGGTGAGAATCTGAGTACTGCGTCATATAGCGAGATGGCCTGTTTTGCAGGAATCGGACTTCAGCCTGCCCCCGGGCTCAGCCTCGGGTACAGCAGCGAACCCCGTCACAAAATTGCAGGATGGCTTGGCCAGCAATGTAAGTGACTCCCCCCCACACCTCCCCTCCACCCGTTTTTGTAGAATAGAAGAGGTTGAGGGCTGGCTTTTTCTCGTTGGGCTGACTTGTTCTTGCTGGGCTCGGTGGCACCCTTAAGACAGCAATGCTTGAATGTATCCGTCTGTTTCTTTGAAGGCTGGGCTCACCCAGTCCCTCCCTGTCCTCCGAAGAGATCACCACCTCCCACGATGCATCGGCTTGAACCCCATGTCATACCCTACAGCGGATCTCACTCTTAAAGTAAGCATCGCGTTTGACAGGATGGGAGGCTGGGAAGGGCGGCTTGTGCTCTGGTCTCTGTGGCAGCCTAGAGGCAGAAGCAGGATGGGTGCTAGTTGTTTAGGTATATGAGCGGTTATGGGCGTTTCAGAATTCTCTTGCAGGGAGGCTTGGCAAGGGCAGCATGCCAGGCGGGGGACCTCAGCTGTTGTGATGCGGTGGGAGGGTTATTCAGAAAGTCTCTGTGCTGAAGCACTTTGGCAGAGCAAGGGAGTGAGTCAGAAGAAGGTGGAAGCATGTCTCTTTCCTACCAAGCAGTTCAGCAGAATGCCTGCACAGCCGTGGCCCCTTCCCCTGCACTCCTGTAGTCCCCTGAGAGAGGGGTTTGTCCTCTCCTTTCCCATGAGGGATGGGCTCGACCCATAGCAGGGAGAGGAACAAGGCTCATAAGCCTGACTCTTGGCCTACTGGTCTCCCATAGCAAAACTTACTAGCTATAAAGCTTTGCACCCTTAAAGGCGTCTACCCCAGTGACTGAAAATGTTGCAATGGTCAACCACACAAACACAATTTGAATTAATTAAGCCTAATGGGTGCCTTTAAAAAACAAAGTAACCCTGCACTCTGGACCCTTTTGCGCATGGCGTGTGTCAGTACTCCAGCTTTCACAGTCTCGAGCTTCACTGTGACACATGAACAGACAGCATTATAGGGAAGGGGACGGCCTGGACAACTGCCTCGGGTGTGTTCTTCTTCTTGTAGTCCGTCAAAGCGGACTGTTCAGGACAGGAGCTCCTAGGCATCGATCAGCTGGGCTGTTTGCCCCGTGAGACCACCTTCCAGGAAGGGTTTTTGTTCGTTTGTGACGTTTTCTGTCAGAAAAGCCCAAATTCCGGCTGGATTCCGGAATGTGCCAGCCGGCGTGCAGTTAGCCTTCCCGAGCAGTCATTCCTGCCTTCTCTCTTCTCGCAGATGGAGTCGGCGCGCAAAGCTTGGGAAAACTCTCCCAGCCTCCCAGAACAGAGTTCCCCTGGAGGCGCTGGTTCCAGCATCCAGCCTCCTTCCAGTGTTGGGGCTTCCAACGGTGTCAGCTACAGTTCCTTCGGCGGTGTGTCCGTGCCGCCCATGCCTGTGGCTTCCGTCGCACCATCACCTTCAATTCCAGGTGCGGCACTCGCTTCCTTATTGGGTCACCCAGTGGCTTTTGGCAGCAGAACCCAGTTTTAATACATCGGACCATGAAGCGTGTGCACAGCGCTAATTCATTGGGAATGGAAGAAGCTGCTGTTTTCCGTGTGCATTCAGAGTCGGGGAGGTGCAACCTCGTCAGATGAGGAGTAGAAACAGAGCGAGTCAGAAGGGGTCTCCCGGGCCATCTAGCCTGACCCCTGGCTCCAGCCAGCTCCGCTCACGACATGCCCACCATGTGGACATTTAGCCTATCCTTGAACACCCGCACCGATGGGGCCTCAACCACCTCCCGTGGAAGCCCATTCCACACCTTCGGGGTCCTGACTGTCAGGAAGTGCTTCCTGGCACCCAAATTGAACCTTGGCTCCCTGAGCTTGGCTCCAGTAGCAGCAGCCCTGGGAAACAGCAGCTCCAGATAATGAAATGGAAAAGGAGGGAGGGCTTCTCTTAAGACCAGCCTTCTCTAGGGGTTCAGGTGGACCCCGAGAATATCCAGAGTGTGCAGCTGTCAGGTGGGGCATGAAGCAGGTGTCCTGGCAGCCAGACCCTGCTATGTGCCTTGATCCCATGGAGTGGCATCAGGAGAGGACTGGCCAACTAGAGGGGCTGCG
Source organism: Varanus komodoensis (assembly GCF_004798865.1). Taxonomy (NCBI): domain Eukaryota; kingdom Metazoa; phylum Chordata; class Lepidosauria; order Squamata; family Varanidae; genus Varanus; species Varanus komodoensis. The sequence goes on along the minus strand of NW_025335873.1, from coordinate 1,272,173 downwards.
TACAGACTCGAAGGGCCCCAAAAGGGGAGCTCCAAAAGAGGGTGCTCGGGAGTAGCTATTACTTTGGGTTCAGTGAACTGCCCTATGCATGATCAGAGACTCTTTCTTTGCTGGAGAATAAAGAGCTTCTGACAAAGAATGGTCTGTCTGAAGGTGTGAAAGGCGAAATCTAGCACCCAAGAGAGTGAAATGTACGTGCTTTATTGTTATTACTGAGAAAGGACGGCACTTCGTCCTGTTACATAGGTTTGTCTGGGAACTATGGTGGAGTGGCGAAAGGGTTGGACTGGGACTCAGGAGATCTGGGTTCTAGTCCCAGGTTGGCCTTGAAGCTTTATGGCCTAGCTTACCTCGCAGGGTTGGTGTGAGAATCCAGTGGAGTGGAGCGGGAATATGCAAGGAAAAAGTGGGATATCAGTGTGATAAATACATTCATTAAAATGCACTAAATCAAAACGCCGGCCCTTCTCTGCTTGCCAGCCTGCCCTCCTGCCTCGCTGGCTTGTGGGAAGATGCCCTCTTTCCTAGGCATTCTGTTCCCAAGCCTTTCTGTGACTCGGATGTGTTAGAAACTGGATGGCGGTTAGAGAACAGCCAAGCGTTCGGATGCCAGATGGCCAGTCTTTTGCCCGGCATCTCAGGGCTGCAAGGAGAACCCTCGGGGCTGCTTTTGCTGTCGGCCTGCTGCGCAAGCTCCCCTCTGGCATCCTGTCCATGGGGATGATGGTCCTTGTGTGCTCCCGTCTCAGTGATGTTCTCAATGGATCCTACTGAACCCGTTGCTGCTTAGTCCAGCGAAGGGCGCTTGAAGAGATTCCAAAACTGAGAGACGTCCTTGTTCCCTGTCCCTGGGCTGGAGCAGCTTCGCCTGCCCGGTGCCCTCCAGCCGTGTCGGTCTACAGAATGGATGAGGCTGGAGATGGGAGGGAGAGAAAAAGCAGGGGAAGGGGTCTGGTGGAGAGAAACCGGGAGGCTGGGGCTGCAGGGAGAGCGAAAGTGCAAAGCGGAGAGGCTTGGATAAAGGGGAGCTGATTGGGTGGGGCCGGGAAGCACCTCTTTCCTCCTCTTTCTGCCCCCCAGACAGCTGATCAACAGCCGGTTCAGGATGCCCTGGTTTTCTTTGAATTAAAAATATATTTTTGAAGTGGGCAGAGAGGAGAGAGCTTCACGGCACTGGGGGAGATGCCCATGAAGTGCTGGGGACCCCAGTGTGAAAAATGCTCACGTGGAACGTCGGTTCCCCACTCCCTGTGGGGCTGTGAACCCACCCCTGCACTTGGCACCTCTGCGGATTCTGGAGCTCGGTGTGGCTTGGGAGCCCTCATACCTTTGAGCGCCGGGGGAAGGGCAGTGGTGAGCAGACACACCTGCCCCATTTCCGGGGTGGATGGCACTCACGCCGTGCCGTGTTTCTTTTCAACTCGCCCGATTCTAGGCAACCACATCCCTCCCCTGTATTTAGACGGCCACGTCTTCGCAAGCCAGCCGCGCCTCGTTCCCCAGACGATACCTCAGCAGCAGAGCTACCAACAGGTAAGGGCTCCGTCCATTTCCGTAGGCCTGTGTGCGGTGAGCCATCAACGGCGTCTGCCACACAGGAATGCCAGCCTCTGCCGGGCGCGTTTTGCGAGGGCCTCAAAAGGTCGGGGCAACGCTGCTGGCGGTTGACAGCCAGAAATGCCATCAGCCTTCTCCTTTAAGACAATCCCAGTCACTCTGAGGTTGTCAGCTCTCAGAGGTGAGCATTGGCTTTTAGCGAAATACGGCCTTGCAAAGAGGTTTGCAGCCATGAATTTTACCACCCCATGGCCAAACTGTTTGCCCATACACAAAGCTGGAAGGAAAGGGGCATGAAGGGGAAGCAGTGTGGAAGCAGGAGTGGCACAAAGATTCCAAGGAGAAAATCCACAGGCCACCTTTCAGACTATTGGTCTTTTGCAGCCATTTAATAAAAGACCCCCTGAAAGGAAGGTGCCTGCCGTATCTCTGCATGAATCATTTCTTGGACCTTGCATCCTTCTTGGGCGAGGAACCTGCTGCTGCTTCATATCAGATGCAGTTCGGTTCTTCATTTACCCAGCTAAAGAAGGATTACCCTGTTCTTGGATAAGGGTTATCATTGCATCTCTGTGTGAGTTACCGTTCTGGGCTTTCATTTTCGGTAACCAGGAGGTATGCACAGGACGGGTGACTCCTGCAGAAACACAGCGGATGGTCTTTACCAAAGACAGGCCAGTTTACCCTAAACACTCAGCTAGGCTTTATTTGCAGCGTGCCTCCAATACCTTATGCCAGAAGCCATGTCCTAAATGAGTCGCAGGAGGAGTGGGAGAACCTGCTTTAAGTCTGTAGGAAGGGTCAGGTAGAGCTGCCACCTTGCTGGCCTTCAGGCTGCCTTCAGCGGAGGCAGACGCTGCGCCGACCGTTCTGCTGTGCTGACCTTGCCCGCTTTATGGTTCCCTCTGCAGGCGGCTGCTGCTCAGCAGATCCCACTGCCCCTGCACACCTCTCTGCAGGCCCCGGCTCAGCTTGGACTGAGGGGAGGCCTCCCCGTCTCGCAGTCCCAGGAGATCTACAGCTCCCTGCAGCCCTTCAGGTACCGGATTGTTTGCAGCCGCTCCCGTGGTGCAAGACAGGCGGAAGGCGCCAGCTCGGGGCCGGGGGGAGGCTGGTGCGATGAGTGCAGCAGCTTTCGGGGCTTCCCACTCCCTTCTGGGGGAACCGTCACACAGCCATGCCACTCTGGCTCGGGCTGGACTCGTTACTTGCTGCCTGGGTGAAAATGAGTCTGACGTGGCATCCCTTCTTGCTTCTGAGACGATTTAGTTTGGGTTTTTCTTTGGAGGGAAGAGGGAAGGAAGACCAGCTCTTCTGACAGACAGCTGAATCCTTCCTTTTCCTTCCCTGGTCTTCTTTCTTGTGTGTTTGTGCCTGTGTCAAATATAAGGCTGCAAGCAGAAGTGTTCCGGTTTTATTATTTCAACAGCCCAGAAATCTCTTTGGGTGGGAAGCGCGATAAAAACGCTCCTCTCAGGTTTTTCCCTGCAGAACAAAGCCATTATTGCAACGCAGCACCCAGGGTCTTAAGCCTTCCTCTTCTCTTCTCTTCCCCTCTTTTTCCCTAGGTCTCAGGTCTACATGCATCCCAGCCTGTCCCAGCCCAACACCGTGGTCCTGACCGGAGGCACTGCCCTGAAGCCTCCATATTCTGCCTTCCCAGGTATGCAGCCTCTGGAGATGGTGAAAGCACAGTCCGGATCCCCCTACCAGCCAGTGAACGGGAGCCAGGCCTTAGTTTACGAAGGCCAGATCAACCAGGCCCCCGGTATCGGAGCCTCGCAGATGATGGACTCGCAGCTGACCCAGGTCAGGAGCCTGCTGTTGTGTGAGACCGATGCGTCTTTGCCGTTGCATCTTTTCCTGTGTTTGTCTTGATGAGGAGCCTTCTTTCGCAGAAGGACCAAGCAGGGAGCCAGACAGTGGAATCAGCAGAAGGGCTTCCTGGGCACATGCTTAAAATGATGCTGTAGCCACAGGATGCTTCTGTTCCTAGCGGACGCTGGAGGGGGCGGTCTGAGGAGGATCGTGTACCTTTTCAGAGCTGGCTGGAAATACAGGGTATTACACAGAATTAGCAGTGGGGCTGATGTGTCATATCCAGCCCACTCTGTTGGTCTTCACTGGTCCCTTTTTGGGTCTGTGGCTTGGAAGTCAGCAGAAGGCAGAGGGTGGTCTTTGGACAGATCTCTGGGTGGTCTTCAGTGGATCATCCAGGGATTCTGCCTCCCTATGTTTGGACAATGGCAGCACAGCCCCTTTTCTGCCATCCTGAAGCCAAGAAAGGGGGTTGGGGTGAGGACCGCCAGACTGGATGTACATACAAACGGATTTTGGCGCTCCGGTTCTGCTGCCGTAAATTAATTCCTGGACTGAGCATGTGCTCAGGAGCATCTTGCTCCTCAGTTCTTTCCTTGCACTTCCTGACCTGCTCTTTTGAACCCAGATCCTCAGGAGTCTAGTGGAAAACACAGCAGATTGTGCAAACCTAAATCATGACTGCCCTTGCTGCGGATTATGGGCTGAGCCCTTGCTTTGTATGCAGAAGGTCCCATCCCCAGGCAGGGCAAGGAAAGGATCCCGCCAGAAACCTTGGAGAACTGTGGCTGCCAGTCAGTGTTGATAAAACTGGGATACATGGACCCAGGGGCTGAATCGGCCTCCTGGGTCCTAAGAGAGCCACACCAAAGGCTACTGTGATCCTGTGACTGAGGCTGTTTGAACTGCACACTCTCGTTTCGTGCCAGCGCTGCTTAACTGTGCTTCACGAGCATCTTCAAATCCGTATTGGAGACGAAGCATGTCGCATCTAGCCACGGTGGCCAGTCACAGTTTTCTTGCGAGCCCTTGGAAAAGCAATCAATTTGCTTCCAGGAGCAGCTTCGAAACAGGATTGGGAATTGGTTCGAAAGGCTGCGTGAGAGCAAGCAGCTAATGTTGTTTGGTGGAAATGTGGCGTGTGGCTTATTTTTATAGCAGGCGGCCTTTTCAGGCTGAGACAGCCTTGCAAACAAAGAGATGCCTCTGAAAGAAGCCAAGAGGCTGAATGTGGGGAGGTTTATGGCTCCTTAATACCTTGCATTGTTACAGAGCACGGTTGTAATAATAAACCTTCAGTCCAGAAAGGAGATTAACTCCTGTGAGTTCCACGTACAGTTTGGCAGGAGCGGCTAGTCCTTTGCTCATCCAAATGCAACGTTTCTGAACTAGGCACACCTCACAAAAGGGTATCAGAAAAAAATAGGGAGCGTTTCAAAGATATTTTGGGAACCTGGACCTGCTGTTAACTCTCTTGAAGTTCACAAATACTATACAGAAGCACAGATGGATTATCAAAATACGGAAATATCGGTGTAAAGGCAAGACTGACCAATTATTTAGCATCCAGAGAGGAAATTTTATTTCCAGTTGTCAGACACAGATCTTATGTAGACGGGCACGCATGAGAGAGAAAGTATATTTTTTATCTTATGGCAGCATTTTATATTAAGAGCGACATTGCAGCTCACTCTTAGCTGTTGTGAACTATCCACAGAAAGCCAAGACCAGCTGGATGGTGCAGACCTGTAATGAAATAAATGCACAGACCAGTGTTAGTACTTGTAAATAAATTATGCTTGTTCAAGGGTAAAAGCGCCGCCCCTGGCCCATTTCTTAGTTTTGCTGTGTGCTGGCTGGCTGAGCCCCGTGTGCGTGAGCCAGGGCCAGAGCAGCAGCATCCCCGTGCAGCCGCCCATCAAGCTGCAGGCCAGAGCCTTTCCAGCCGAGCAAGGCTGCCAGCTGCCACACAGCCCTAAATCGAGCCTTGTGGATTGTTTCCTGGGGTCGAGAGGCTCCTGGACATGCAGGGCCCTTTTCCTCGTTCCATAGCGAACTATGGTCCATTGCGTTGCCGTTGGAACTGACACTTCCCTGACACAGTGCGACTCGAACCCTGGGATATTGGGCTCTGGTCTGTCCATGTGGAGGGACTGTGTACGAGCCAGAGCCGCCTCCCGATGCCCCAAAATAATCAGAAACCAAGCAACGCCCAAATGCTGTTGGACCGCAGCCTCCAACACGCTTGGCCAGCAGTCCGCGGTGATGGGAGGTGTAGTCACTCAGCTTCTCAGGCTGGGTGGGGAAGGATGGCGAAGAAGTGAACGACATCCAGAAGCATTGAGAGAGGGTAAACGTCAAAGCGCAGCTGGACCATTGATAGTGGCAGTGAGGAGGGGCTGTACAATTGCTCCCGGCCCCACAGCCTGTTCTGGTCCATGGGAACTCGCAGTTCTCGCCTCTTGAGTCCCTCTCTGCTCATTCACCTGCAGCTGACGATGCCGATGCCTGGATCTCAGCTTCCAATGCCTCGTTACGGCTCTGGCCAGCAGCCCCTGTTACTGCCGCAGTCCATTCAGCTTCCCCAGGGCCAGAATCTGTCTGTCGGAGCTCCGCGTAGGATCCTCTCACCTGGCTCCCAGCCGTCTGTCCTTGCTACAAGCAGGGAGGTAAGAACCAGCCGTTTGTGCTTCCGTGCTTGTACATCAGTTCAAGTTTTCCAGCAGAGCACTTATTTTTGTGAACGTAACTTCACAACTCATGTCTCCTGAGGCTAGACTACTGCAGTGTGTGTTGCGTGGGACCATCCTTTGATGTCTTTCCAGGAAGCGCCAGGCTACATGTAGTTCCATGCACGTATTATCTTCATGCGTTTCCTATTAAGCAACTGCTCTTTATTATGAAGTCAATTTGTGATTGCTAGCAAGCTTGCTTTTCCCTGGTGGATGCCGCCTCCACCATGCCGTGCATGCGATGTGTCATTATTCATAAGGCCTCCTGTGCAACATAAGGAAAGCGCACGGATAGTGTTGTTGTTGTTGTTGTTGTTGTTGTTGTTGTTGTTGTTATAACATTTCTATGCCGCCCCTTGCCGAAACCTCGGGGCGGCTTACAACATGATAAAATACATTGAAATACAATAGTACATAATAAATTACCATTAAATACAAAAATCCAAAAAATACATTGACTTACAAATATAAAATTAAAATTATCAGTATAAAATAAAAATATAGGAGAAGAAAGAGAAGGAAGAAGAAGTTGCCCTGGCCAGATCATATGTTTTAACAATTGAAATGATGTTTAAATAAAAAGGTCTTTACCTGGCGCCGAAAAACCCGTAACGACGGTGCCAGGCGGACCTCTGAAGTGCCGGTGCAGCGAGGCTTTCCCTCCTTGCAGTGCTGCTCGTTCCAGTCGGGTCCCCGACAGATTATACTCTTAAATGCCGAAAATAGAAAAACCGAGACGATCCAGTTGACCCAAGCAAGCACAGTTGTTCTCCAGCAGTCTGAAATGGAGCCAGAATGTCTCCTCCTCTCTCAAGGAGCGAGCAGGATACATCGAAAATAATAACCGTGCTTCTTCCTCTTCCCTCCTCCTCCTCTAGTCCTCTCACATGGAAATGAAAGGCTTCCACTTTGCTGATGCTAAACAGAACATACCCACAGGAGGGACTATTCCATCAGCTCACACATACAGGTGAAGCACAGTTTTGATGGCGCACACTTCTTCGCGTTGAGGGGTGGGGTGGGAGGCCTGGAGGATTCTAGCTATTAAGAAACGTGTCTCTCTCTCTCTCCGCCCCCGTCCTTCCTCCTTCCTTCCTTCCTTCCTTCCTTCCTTCCTTCCTTCCTTCCTTCCTTCCTTTCTAATGTGTGTGTCGTGTGTGCCCAGCTGTGTAAGACGGTTTCAGAAGAAGTAAAAAAGAGAAACAGCAGCAGCACTCCTTCCTTGTCCTGTTGTATGACTGTGGACAGGGGCTGATAGCACAGCAAGGGACCGGGGAATAAAAAGGTGTTTTTAGTCACCTTCAGAAACCATCCATCTCTCCCCCAGTCTGGGCGTTTGGTCTGGCCCAGCCCTGAACTCTTCCTCGGGGCCTGTCTCGCAGGCCTTTATATAGTGAGCGTTGCCCGGGGGATGTCGCACGACAGATCCGGACTGCAGATGTTGCTTTCGAGCCTCAAGGTTTTCAGTGCAATTCCCGTTGCTTGGTTTGCACTTGGCCGGCCTTTGGAAAGAATTGCATAGATTAAAGTTGCAATGCTACACAGAGTGCCTGAGAGGGGGCGCCATTTAAGCCAGTGGCATTTGCATCCGCATCGATATGCATTGGTTTACATCATAAGAAACTGACTTGAAGGTGCTGGATTTTAACTGGTCCGGCAACCAGACCAACTGGGCTGGTGGAATTTGACATTTCAGCAGAGGAAGGGATGCTGGTGAGCTGTGTTGGCGCTGCAGAAGCGTGGGGAGCTAGATCAAAACAGAGACTTGAGGGGAAAACATCCTTGGCTCTGAGCACATTCCGAATATCCACGAGTCAAATAGAAGCAGCAGAGTCCGCGGGCCCTGCGATCGTGCCTGCACCCTACCGAGTCTGCCTGCTGCACTCACTTTGCTTTCGAGGTGGCGTGTCCGTTGCGCTTTGCTGTTCCGTCTTAAACTTTTGGGTTTCCCCTCTGTCCCCAGGCCGAGTTCTGCCAGTCCCAGTGGAAAACCCTCTGGACCAGCCGTCAACATGAGCTCTGTGCAGGGGCATTACATCCAACAGGTAAAAATTGTCGCTCAGGAATTGAGAGGTGCTTGTGTGTTGAGGTCCTAAAGCAGCTTGGCCGCCAAACTTGAAAGGGGGCATGTCCGTCCGTCCATCTGTCTGTTTTTGCATAGAATGGGAATTGTAAACCATGTTCCTTTCAGGCCGCAGGGAGAGGGTGGCTAGGCAACATGGAGGCAAGTGGAAGGCAGACCTTGTGACATGAGATGGATCGATCCCCTGCCATCACCTGGTTTCCTGGGCCAGGGGATTCTGGGAAACAGCCACTGTCGTGCCCACCACACAACAGGTTTCCCACAGATGTCCTGGTTAGGCCACCTGGAGTGCCTGAATCTCCCATGGTGGCAGTTAATACCTCTTGGCCTTTCAAGGTTTGTAGGAAGCCTTATTTGCAAATGGGAGAACAAGTTTCACAGGGACTTGAGTTTGGCCTTTGTGAGAGGTGAGGAGCCAGTCCTCTCATGAAGGCTCAGCTATGGCTGATATTCTGCTGATAACTTGGGGAGCAGAGTTAGCCGTATATCCCTTTTGCTCTTTCGCCTTCTGTCTTGCCCTAAGAGCATTTTTGGAACTGAGTTTGGCCTTCTGGCTGGGGGGTTTCAGGCGTGGGTGTGGTCAGGACAAATCAGCCGGGGCTTGCTAGTTTTGGGGTCCCCTTCATCTCCCTAGGGAGAACACAGGCATTCTCCAAAGTGCCAGAGCTTGAATTCCATAAATGAAATACCTGCTGCTTTGAATTCGAATTCGTGTGGTACAGGGATGGAGTGAGCCATCCCAAGAAGAGGCTAGCTGCTCTCACTCTTAGAGAAAAGGTTCCTGTAGAACCCAGGGGCTGTTCCCTTGGCAGATCAACGCTGTTTGATGATCTACTTCAAGCCTTTTGCAGTTTGTGCATTTCCATGCTTGCAAGCCTATTTGATTGACTGCCATAATTTTATTCGGGGTTCAGGGTGGCACAGTACCCTTGTGCTGTCAACCTCTGGCCCTACTCAACAGTTTCTCTTTCTCTCTCACTGACCAACAGGCAAAACAGCGGGTGGACGAAAACAAAGCTGGTCTTGGAGCTGTGAAACTGCAGGAACCTCCCTCGGCCAGTCAGATGAAGCCGGTGCGCACTGGCGCGATCAAGCCTCAGGCGGTCAAGGTGGAAGAGAGCAAGGCCTAACCAGTGCTGGCCCCCGGAAGCCTGCTGGCTTGTTCCACTGGGCTAAGAGAGGGAGGGAGAGAAGGCTCTACAGGTCACCCCACCTCTGTCCCCCCTACTCCAGCGAGTGGATGTGCTGAGACTTTTCCCTGGTCCTCCTGCAGCTCACCACCATGAAATCTGCCACCCGAAGCAATGTCATCTGAGTCCTTCCAACAACGCCGTTCTTGAGCAGTGGATTTTTCTTTTAACCTTGGCCTGCTTGCTTTGAAACAAACCGAACAAAAACGGCAAACGCCCCTTCGGCCTCCTGGACTTGCTGAGCATCTCTGGCCGTTTTCTTTTCCTGGTTTCTGTGTGCAAATAGCAGTGACTGGCCGTTGGTAAAGCCACGCCCCATCCCAGTCCTCCGGTCTCAGCAGAGTGGCAGCGAGGGGAAGGGATCGTGGGGGAAGCTTCGTCTGTCTTTCTTTTTAAAGGCTGCTGAGGTTTTTAAGAAAAACAGAATGCTCCATCTTTCGTTTTCTAGCTGAACTTTTCTATGTTCTCTCATAGTACCCCTCTTTCCTGCTGCTGCTGCTGCTGCTGCTCCTCCTCCTCCTCCTCTTCACATTCTGGAAAAGAAATTCCAAGACCAAAATCATGCACTTGGATGGACCCATCCTTTTGACTGGGTGGAGAGAGGTTGGGGTCTGTTCAGATGGCTGCAGTCTGAAACAGGTCCATGTCAGCCCTTGGTCCTCAGCTCCTCCCAGCTAAATACAGGATCAGCAAAGGCTTTTGTCGTCTTTGGCATTCCCCTTCCCCGCTTTATCACTAGAGACAGAGCTTGCTTTAGGAGTAAAATGTGTACGAGAAGCATTTGCAATCCCCGCGTGATGCATTTCAGTATTTGTGCAGCTCGGCTATAATTTTGGGGTGTCTCCTCTCGTCCTACATGGCAGAAAGAGTGGTGGGAAGGAATCTTGTTTTTGTTTGAAGAAAGGGCACTGAGCTTCAGTAACAGCAGCAGTACGTGGTCCGAAAAAGAGCTGCGAAAAGCACTCTTCCCGGAGTGGCTGCAGGCTCGGTATTTGAAAAGTGGAAGGTGCTGAGAATTTGTCAGTTCAACTGAAAAAACAAAACAAAACAGAGGATCTCATGCCTAAGTGGGAGACTATGTTCTCGTTGCTTGGCTGCTTTTCCCCCTTCTCAGAGGAAAGCTAGGCGATTGGCCCCTGGTGACGGTGTGCAAATTTCCCATATGCTGTCTTCCTGGGTTAGTCTTTTTCCTTTGATAGCTGAAGCAGAGTAGGTGATTGGCCGAGAAAGACCTCTCCCATCAGACAGCTGTAGTGCGCTCTTGTGTACCTGCGAAAGACCAACCACACACAATAAAAAATAACAAATAGAATTGCTCCATTTTCCGGATCTGCAACAAAAATGGCAAACCAGGGGTAGCTTGGGGGAGAATGAGGGTTTTTTCCAGCTTGGCCGAGTGGCTCGTAAGCTGAGCTCCATGGCCCACCATGGAATTCTGTCCCTGGTTTAGAGAACACACAGCCCATTGTGGGTCAAACAGGCCATGGATTGTCAAGGCTAGTTTGTTGCCCCAAAATAAGCCACCCTGCAGGAAGCGGGCTGTGTTCAGATGTCACAAGGGGTGCTAGTTCTTGCAAACCAGGTCTCTCCTTCTGCACGATCCACACAAATCCAGTCATCACTGGAGAGTTTGACATTGTTTTTCTTTTTTTTCTCATCTCTGGGAAAAGTTAGCATTGTGATAATAGGAGACGAGTTGCTCAGGACTGACCCAAAGCGGAGTCCATTAAGAAAGCTCTTTGCCTGGTGTGGATCCAACAGAGTCAGCTAGAACCAAGGAGTTTGTGAACTCCTTTTAATTTTGCTTAATGCCCCCTTCTCCTTTGTCTCTCTATTATCTCAACTTTTGGATTTCTTGTCTCATTCAGACTGATCTGTATTTTACTGTTTTGTTCTTCTCATTTTTTGTCTTTTTGTTGTGACGGTGGCCAGGAAATGATCTGGACTTCTTTCTTAGTTCTTTCTCTCTGCTTTCCTCTTCTGCTCGTATACTTCACAATAGACTACAGCAGATAAAAGACTTTTTTTCTTTGAAAAAAGGAAATAATTTTTATGGCCAGGGGAGTTTTATTTTACCCTGTGTTTTTTCTCCCTTTTTCTCTTCACCCTCCCCAGCAAATAATAATTTCCAGTGCAGTCATTTTTAGTAGCTACGAACATAGAGAGTCAATAATGTTTTTTCTTACTGAGCCACCGTGCTGAGAAAAGACAAGATTTTGGTGGCTGGGTTTCCACATGTGCTTTTTGTGTTGGAAACGATGTCAGAGGACCCTGGTGGAGCCAGATGCCTCCAGACTGTCTTCTGTGTAGATCGGTTTTGTAAAAAGACCCAAGAGTGGTCTATACCACACCCTGTGTAGGGAAGGAAAACTCTTTTCGCTTGCAGACAGTAGCTTAAAGTCTCTCCGCTGTTTTTCCTTAGGTGTCAAGCCAGTTGTTTTGCTGGTGGTTCCAAAGACGATGTGTTTTGAACAAAGAATGTATTTAAGGGTGCCGGGCGATGTTTGGGGATGTGTCAGGCTTGGCTGAGCAGAAGACCACATCCTCACCGATCTCCTAAAAAGCTGTCCAGATGTCTGAGCTTCTTTTTTTGACAAGTTATAGCGATGTCCCCTCTTCACCCATGCGCGTATCCCTTTGTGGGAAATCTTGAAGGGGTTTGAGATAGATGGTGCTTTTAAATAAATAGATAAATAAACAAATTGCTGTTTGGGGTGGGAGGGTTATTTTTGGTGGGTAACTTTTATGGCAGAGATGCTTCTTCTGGCGTCTTACATTGATCTGAGACTTCGTAATGTTGGCGTTTGAAATCGTCCCTCCTATCCCCATTCTTTTCAGAGACTGTGCAATTGATTATCTGGCGTGCTACTTCGGTTTCTTTTTTTCCCCTGACCGGCTCTGTGCAAACCTGCTCTTACTAGCATATTGCTTTGCACCAGCAGCACTCTTGACGGGTTTTGTTTTTAAAGACACAGACCTCATTTCTTTTGTATATTACTTTCAGATGCCCCCCTTTTAATTGTGGGGAGTGGGGTTTATTGCTAGATGCAAAATATTACAGAAACGCCTGGTGTAAATTTAACCAGAGAAATAGTCCTTAACTATTCAGGAGGGGGAAAAGTCACCCTCTTTTTATCGCATTGCCGTCTTGCCCAGCCCTTCTGCCCCCCTACACACACAACAAAACACTAGAATTTATTTATATGTATTTGATGTTGTAGGTCTAGGTGAAAAAGTAAATGTTTCACTTCTCTATTTATATATTATGTCTCAATTTATTCTGTGCAGGAAAGGCCAAGAATTAATCCATAATGCTGATTGCCTCTTCTTGTTTGTTTCTTCGTTTTTAACTGGTATGGCTGCCACGGGACTCATTTTTAACTTGGAAAGCTTTTCTTAGAGCCAACGCTTTTAAAGGCGCGACGCCCTCCCGCTTTGCCATGTATCGTTTCTCCAGCTTCAGCAGAAGATAGAAGACATGCTTTCGTAGTACCTGTTGGGCATCTTCAAAAGGTGAAAGGCGCTTGTGTTTCCTTCAGGGCAGAAGCGTGACATCCTTCACGGGGAGAGGATTGTGAGCATAGAAATAAACCAACTTGGGAAGAGAGGGGAGATGAGGGCAGTCGCAGTGGAGATGGGGGTGCCGATTCCTCCTCCGCCGTGACTCCACATAGGCTCTGACAATAAGCTGGCAAGGAAATAGCCTGGCTTCTCTTCACACACAAGTGGTGTAATGTTGAAGCATCCCCCCCCCTTCTCCTTGCACATGATTACGGCTTTTTCTTTATTCCACCAGCTGGGAAGCTCCAGGGCTCTTGCACAAGAAAGAGGAGATGAGGGGTCAGGTGTTGTCGTGTTTGTTCTTGTGCACTGGGGAAATGGTTTGCTCAGAAACACAGTTCCCAGCTGTGGGGGCCTGTTACTGAGCACGATACCGAAACAACACCCAGATCTGAAGCCCAGCGTTCGGCTGAGCTGCGCTCCTTCCTGGTGGATGCCATGCTGCCGCTTTGAACCAGTCGGTCAGTTGCAGGTTTAGCAGCATGTATGTAGGGTTCCCTTCTTCACCATGACGGCAGCTGCCTTCCCCAGCTTATTTTTAAGCCGCTGCTTGTCGAGGTTTAATGTGGAGCAGAGGTAAGACCACTCCACGAGCTTTTAAAATGAACATTGAAATGACACCGGCACCGATGAGGCAGTCTGGGGATCTTCACCTCTCTCCTGCCTCTTGTACAATGAGAGCGACTGCATGGTTGGTTTGCCACACACTGAGTTCGCGTACCCTCAAGGTGTACAGTGAGATTTCCTCCCCACCCCAACCCTCCAAGAGTGCTCCAAGCTGTCATTTTCTCAGTTTTAAAGAACTGCCTTGCCGTTCTGCTTCCGTGTGGTTCCTTGTTTAGCTGGCGGCCTGATCCATTCCAAAAAGCCCCCTTCCTTCTGCCTTGTCATGTTTGAATTCTGTTTTTTTTTTTTTTTGCCTGTGATGTTTATGCAAAGTTAATGCATCACTTTTAAGTTGTCGTCGTCGTCGTCGTCGTTATTGGTCTGGTTTCAAAGTATGAAAATGCGACCTTCTGAAAAAGGACAAAACTCACACTAATGATAAGAAGCAGAATCTTCTTCAATGAAGTATAGTCCTTCAGATCAGATGAGCAGATAATTTAAAGCCATGGAAGTGCCAGTTACAGAGAGATGCAGTGAAGCAGAGACAGATTAGCTCCCAAATTTACTTTTTGGTGTCACTTAGCACTAGACTCGGTTTGTCCAATGGCCTGTACAAGATATATCCATCTCGTAGATTAAGTGGAAAATGCAACGTGGCATTCACTCTGGCATGTCGAGGCATTGTTTGCAGCAAGTTTTCTTCCTCCTGGTCATGTATAAATGGCATCTGTTGCTTTTTTTAAAGAGGATATTGTACTTCTTTTAACCTTGCAACCTGTACAGTAAAAAAGAAAAAAAAGGCCTTTCCTCATGTTTGTCTTTTCATATAGACCAGATATTTGAAAGGGCAAACAACGACTTAAGATGTTAACAAATGACATGTATGAAAAATCTTTCCGGGAAACTTTTAACATGGACTTGGACATCTGATAGCAGAATTGCCAGGCTGGCGGCAGCAACATGTTCTCGCCCTTCTCTTCTTGTTTTCCGTTCCTATGGTTTCTCCTTTCAAATACGTGATTGTATTAGCTCTTTCCATATGAAAGAATTCTCCTTATTTAAATAATAAAAAATAAAAAGCAGGCTAGACTTGTCAGAACTGACATGTTCTCACGATGAAATGACTGGGAAGCAGGACATGGAAAATAAACACCACTGCCCCTGTGGTTTTGCTGTAAGTGCTCCCACCATATATGACAATAACTAGGCTGCTTGGCTTCCCCAGTACAGTAGGACACGCACAGATCGAAGTTTCGGGAGCAGATATTTTTGATCTGTTTCGTTTTGCCAGTGGTTCTGCCCACCACTAGAATGTGGCCTTTAGGAGCTTTTCCAAAATAGAATTTGACCCTTAGTTCGAAAGAGGTTTCATGCCCCTGATTTCAAGAACATTTCTTGGAAAAAAACGCAAAATACACTAGCTTTGAGAGTAAAAATTCTTGTATTGACCAACTGATTTGCCAGCTGTGTAACCAATTAAACAGAGAGGGGGGAATTGCCCAGCTGTTCTACTTCTGCTCTTGCAGCTGGATGGAATGTCTGCTAGATGATAATTGAGCAGATAAAAGCAGCTTGTATTCCAGCACTGTCAGATACAAACATATTTCAAAGAGAACAACCTAGTTGTGGGAGAGGTGGTGTCCTCATAGGAAGGGTGCTTATCTGGTACAAGCCATCTTGCTTGGAGACATTCAGAGCCATAAATGCCTCCACTTCCATGGCTTAATCTGGGAAGCATCTGGCCCTTCAGGGTCCAACATGGGCCACAATCAGACTGGTCTCTTTAGGATCAGTGAGGTGATGAATATAAAGCACTGCTTGAAGTGGGAGAAAAAGGGAAGAGGGGTAATTTTGTTTCAGATGAAGCCAGAATTAATCCCATTGGAAAACTGGTATGAACAGAAGTGATACGAATGCTGTCTATGATGGGACAAAATCTCAACCCTCAAGTCATGTTTTCTGGTTTCAGTAGGAACTGAGATATTTGTCCCATGGGACTGGAGTGTGACCAACTTGGGCTGAACCCAACCCTGTACCTTTGACAACAACATGGTTGGGAGAAACTAAAGTAGGTGCGGGTGAAGGAGGAGAGTGCAAAAGTTGGCTTGAAACTCAAAATTAAGAAAACTAAGATCATGGCATCCGGTCCTCTCACTTCCTGGCAAATACATGGGAAAAAAATGAAGGTAGTGACAGATTTTATTTTTCTGGGCTCCAAGATCACTGCTGGTGGTGACTGCAGCCAAGAAATTAAAAGACGCTTCTGGGGAGGAAAGCTATGGCAAATCTAGACAACATACTAAAAAGCAGAGACATCACCCTGCCAACAAAAGTGCGTATAGTCAAGGCTATGTATGGCTGTGAAAGCTGGACCATAAGGAAGGCTGAGTACCGAAGAACTGAGGCTTTTGAATTGTACTGGAGGAGACTCCTGCGAGTCCCTTGGACCGCAAGGCAATCAAACCGGTCAGTCCGAGAGGAGATCAACCCTGACTGCTCTTTAGAAGGTCAGATACTGAAGATGAAACTCGAATCCTTTGGCCACCTAATGAGCAGGAAGGACTCCCTGGAGAAGCCCCTGATGCTGGGAATGATTGACGGCAAGAGAAGAAGGGGACGGCAGAGGATGAGGTGGCTGGATGGAGTCACTGAAGGCGTCGGCGTGAGCTTAGGTGGACTCTGGGAGATGGTGGAGGACAGGAAGGCCTGGAGGAAGGTTGTCCATGGGGTCGTGAAGGGTTGGATGTGACTTCGCAACTAATAACAACAAAGTAGGTGCATCTTTCCACAACACAAAGGTGGGAGGGAGCAAGCTGAACTTGCATTTTTCTTTCAGGCAAAGTTGATGCGGGAGGATGGATGGGCTGCTGGGCTCTTCTCTAGCTTTCTGTAAGGACAGTCGAGTGTGGGACCTCCTTGGATTCAAAGGATTTCTTTTAGCATGTGGCCTCGCTTCTGCTTTGGGCAGGTTATGTGGCCTTTTTGACTTGCCCAGAAAGCAAGTCAGCATTTTGTGGCATCACCCAGAACAGTTTTCCAAAGTTGCCCATCAAACAACACCCAACACCCACTGGTTATGGTCTTCTGCGATTCACTCTGTTTGGATTACACTGAAGATTTCTAAATTCACTTCTATACAAATAAAGTCATGCAAGCAGATGTACCACACATTGCTCTCCTATCTTGCCCCGTTTGTGTGTGTGTGGTGCATTTCCTTCTTTTTGGCAGTTCCTAAGTGGCCATCCTAACTTTAAATTTCAGTTGGCAACTTCAGCCAAGGGGAGAACTATGTACAAGCAGCTCTAAAAACAAAGGTGAGGCAAATTAGACTCATAATCATTAACCATTACTTTTTTAGTTATATTCCTGTCTTTCCCCTCATGAGGAACCCAAGGCAGCTTTCATTTTATCTGCACAACAGCCCTGTGAGGTAGCTTAGGCTCAGAGCCAGTGGCTGGCCCAAAGTCACCCAGTGAGCTTCAAGGCTGAGTGGGGACTAGAACTATTTATTTACATTTATATCATGAGTTTTCTCCCCTCACAAGGAACTCATGGCAGTTTGTGAGTTTTTGTCCTCACAACAACCCTGCAAGGTAGGCTAGCCTGAGTCTGACTGGTGCAAAGCCACTCCATAAGCTTCAGGACTGAGCACAATCCAACACTTAACTATGGATTTTTTAAAATCAGGGAAAGGAAAGCTACACCGGGTGAATTTCTTCCTGTCCAAAGGCAAGTGTTCGCGGTACGAGAGTCCTAGTAGGGGTGGCAATTCTTCCAAACACGCACGGAGCTAAAGATGAGCTGGGAGGTGGCAAGGGAGCCTGTCTAAGGCACATTCCCGAAAGGCCTACAACTCCCGACATGCCTCCCTTGTTAAGGCATGCTGGGAGTTGTAGGCCTTACCCCAGGACCATAGGAATAACGAATTCCAGGCCGCGCGTGGTTACCAAGGTAACCGCGCAGGCTCCGCTCACAGAGGGCCGGCCCAGTACGTGCGTGGTGACGTCACACCCCACCTCTTCCGCGGCGTCTTCTGAAGCGCTGGTAAGGTGGGCCTGGGCGTGCTGCTAGAGGGCGTTTCCTTCCCTTATTAAAAATTGGTACGGCCGATATTTCTCTTGTTCCTGCAGGTAGGTGGACGGTCTCATTCAGACAGAAGGGGGGGAGAGGTGAATTCAAATTACCCCGAGTTGGGAGAAGTCGGGCGAGGTTCAAGCTTTCTGGGGTGTTGTTGGTCTAACGGTACTTTTCCAGGCACCTCATGATACTCTGGATGCGCTCCGGCTATGGGGCGGTAACGAAATGGAATAAATAATAACTTGAACCCAGGGCTGAAATTTCGCTTTTCTCCGCGGGGTCTAATCTTATGTGAAGAGTGTATAGCAGAGAAATGGGGAAGGGACCGAATATGGGGGTTCGACTGCTCTAGGGGGCGTTGGCCCCCTTGAAGCAAGCCCAGGTGGAGCTCACCAGGTTGGGGAAATTCAGAAGCGATACGTGAAGCTGCCTTTCACGTTGTTGCCCGAGTTGCAAACTATCAGCTGCAAGCCGTCAGGTCTCCTCTGAAGTAAGCCGCACTAAATTCAGCAGGTTTAACTCCTAGGAAAGGGTGCATAGAGTCATGGCCTTCCTAAAATGAAACGATTGACTTGAAAACGCTGCCTCCCAGAGGAGGTTGACTGCAGCATCTCTGCGGGAGTCCTCGTTCTGATCTTTGCCTTCTTCTAGTTAGTTTCTTCTGCAGAAAGATGATTCTGCTGAGTTGCAGCATGCCTCCTTTGAGTTACAGCCATGGATGCAGGAGAATTACAGCATCCTCAGTCCTGATGAGTCACTGCTTTTTCAGCCAGGAGGGGGTGCCTTCCTTGAGTGAGCATGATTTGTACTCTTACATCTAGACCTGTGAGGCTCTAAATGTCTCCAGCATGATTTCAGAATTTGTTCTTTTCCAGTTTCATACATTTAGGTTTCTGCCTTCTTGTCAGAGGCATAAGGTGGAGTAGTGGGAGTGAATGTGTTGGATTTGGTTGGGCTGCAGAAGTATATTTTAAAACCTTTTTATTCGCCCTACATTTTAAGGTTTAAATCAGTTTAATCCAGCTTTATTGATATTCTCAGTCTCATTTTGTTATTGTATTTTTGATTGTTTGTGTATTTATTGCCTATTTATATTGTAAGCTGTCCTGGGGCAATTGGATTGTGAGGGATGAGATAAAAATATTCCAAATAAAATAAATAAAAATAATAGAGAAGCATTTCAATATTTTAGAATGTTTTATAGTTTTACTGTATAAAAACCAGGAAGCCACAAAACAATTGGTGGTAAAAAAGAGGGTTATAGTTACACGGAGATCCCAGCAGGGACAAATTTGGGCCACTGGAGTGCCAGATTGGGACTCCAGGCTTGAGGATCTTCATCCCATCTTAAAGCCTAGTAGGTTTTCTTGTTGGTAGCAGATGTTAAACATATGTCTCCCAAGTGCATGATGTGGGCTCTAGTCCACATGGTTTTCCCCCCATAGCAGATCTACTTGTCCTTGGGGTGTCTCTCTTCTCCTGTAACTGATTAACAGGGCTGATCATCTTAAACATTATGTCATCTCAAAATGCGAGAAGTTTTTCTTTGATAACAATACACTTTCTCTTCCCTTTTGGATTTGACAAAATCACTAGGCACAATGCTGGACTTCCTGAAGCATCCGATTCTCCTTTCTGTGGATGTCAATGTGAATCTGCTGGTTTTGACTGTGTTAGGATTAATAAGCCGGTTGTGGGGCCTCTCCTACCCCCGAGCTGTTGTGTAAGTATTAAAGATACATTGCATTTATCTTTTTTTTCTTCTCAGCACGGTCTGTTTTCCTTTTCTGAACTGTGCGTGTCTGATACCACACATCTCGGGGTGCCGTTTCCCTCCTGGAGTACATGCCCGCTTTACAGAAGCTTTGGCCTTGCTTTGGCGTTCCCTGTGGGTTGTTTTCCTTGTTAGAAAATGATTGTTAGAGGATTGTCTGTATAATTTTCCCGGCCACCTTGGAAGTTTTCATACTGCAAAGTATGCTTAAAGTATGCGAGTAACTAAAGCTACATTAAGCTTCAAATAGGCAGCATGTTATGTTTTCATGAAACCCCAAATTGGCTGCTCCTGGTGAGTTGCCCTCCTCTTCCTGTGTCTAGATTTTGGGCCTCCTTGCAATTTGTAGTTTGGCTTGTAGAATGAGGTGTCATTTTGCTGCTCCGTTGTCTTCAGATGCAGTGTCCACTCCCGCTTGTTGGGAACCCTTGTGCAAGCCCCCTCCGCCCCCCCCCCCCGGCTCCCTGCCTCATCAAGCTTACCTTCTTGCTGCCATTGTCTCTCATTGTTTTCGTCCCTCCCATCTTACCGTGGCTGCAGCTTTCTTGCCGCTGGCAGCCCGGCTCGTTAATCCCCTCCCCTTGTGCTGTTCTGCCCCAGTTTGGCATGAGGTCTGAACCTCGCTGGGGTCGCTAACAAGGCACCCAGCCACCCTACACTGGGCTATACATGGTGCCCCCAAACTCTGACATTATTTGAAATGTGAATATCTGAGTAACTACATGTCCTAGGCAAACAACATTAAATAGGCTTCATGTTACATAGAAACATAGAAACAGCGCTAGCCAGAAGGGCCTCCCGGGCCATCTAGTCTGACCCCCGGCTCCAGCTGGCTCCGCTCATGACATGCCCACCGTGTGCATGTCCAGCCTATCCTTGAACACCCGCACGCACCGATGGGGCCTCAACCCCCTCCCATGGAAGCCCATTCCACCCCCTCGGGGTCCTAACCGTCAGGAAGTGCTTCCTGGCATCCAGACGAAACCTTGGCTCCCTGAGCTTGGCTCCGTTGGAGAGTGTCCAGCCTTCCTCTGCAGGGGAGAACAGGTCTCTGCCCACCTCCGTGTGACGCCCCCTCACATACCTGTATGTCGCCAACATATCCCCTCGGAGTCTCTTCTTCTCCAGGCTGAAGAGACCCAGTTCCCTCAGTCTCGCCCCATATGGCATCCCCTGCAAACCGGCCGCCAACCTTGTGGCCCTTCGCTGCACTGACTCCAACCTGGCTATATCCTTTCTGTAATGAGGGGCCCAAAACTGAACACAATACTCCAGTTGCGGGCGCACTAGAGTCATATAGAGTGGTAGTAATCCCTCTCTCGATCTAGAAGCCACACTTCTGGCTATGCAACCAAGGGTGGTGTTCGCCCTCTTGACCACCGCATCACACTGCTGGCTCATGTTTAGCCTGCAGTCAACCAGCACCCCGAGGTCCCTTTCACA
Organism: Varanus komodoensis; assembly: GCF_004798865.1. NCBI lineage: Eukaryota > Metazoa > Chordata > Lepidosauria > Squamata > Varanidae > Varanus > Varanus komodoensis. The sequence continues at coordinate 1,251,332 of NW_025335873.1, read as the reverse complement.
AGTGCTGCTCTCCAGCCACTTGTCCCCTAACCTGCACTTATGACACCCATTCCTATGCCCCAAGTGCAAGACCTTGCACTTATCCACATTGAACGCCATCCTGTTGTCTCCTGCCCACTTCCATAGTCTGTCCAGATCCAAAAGGATATGTTGAACAATAAAAGATTTATTTATCAAAATTCGAACAAGAGATTCAAAGGGATGTAGATTTTATAACCGGTTTCACAAAGCTGCACAAATGTTCGATATGTGCACCGCCTGTGACACGACACACGTCCAGTCGGTAGTCCACCTCCAGCCAGACACGCTGTAGCATGTCTGGCGTAACACTGCGTAACTAACATTAGTTAGTTTTTACACGTTTTGTTAAAATTTGAGATCATTTGAGCGAGAATTGGCTAAGTTATTAGACTACAAAATGATGCCAGTTGTTTGGGGACACCCTGTAGGTTCAGGGTGATCTGTCAGCCACCCCAGAAACACCCTCACTGTGTCCAGATGTCGCCATAAGCCATGCCTGGTGAGAGCTGTTGGGAGAATTGGGTGGCTCACCGGCCCCCTCAGGACCACCCTTGTGCTGTGGGGACCACGTCTCCTCCTCCTCTTTGCTGCTGCTCTCCTCCGGGCCTGCACAGGAGGCAGGTGAGCATGGAGCTGTCCTTCCTTTCCTTCAGAACAGCCTTCCCCAACCCGGGGGCCTTCAGAGGCATTTGGACCGCAACTCCCACAATCCCCATCCTGCAGGACCATTGCCTGGGCATTCTGGGTGTTGCACTCCAAACGTGTCTGGAAGGCACAAGTTTGGGGAAGGCTACTTTAGAAGGTTCCTGTGGTCAGACAAACCCGTTAGTCAGCTACACCGAGAGCCCGGTTCCTTTACTGTTTACTGACTGAGACGCCTGCGTGCTTTTTTGTTTGTTTATCTGGAGATTTAGCTTTGACGAGGTTTACTACGGCCAGTTCCTCTCACTGTATATGAAGCGGATCTTTTTTCTGGATGACAGTGGCCCGCCCTTGGGTCACATGCTTCTGGCGCTTGGAGGTAAGCGGAAGGTGCGCTGAACTTCGCTCGATTTAGATGGTTCGGCAGAACTTCTTGCAAGTGCTCGGAGTGGCATCCCGGGGCGAACCCTTGAGAAAAGCCTTCCGTGTCCTAAAAACCTGTATTTTTGAAAAGTTCAGGCGGACAAATCAGAGTCAAGTCTGGAGGAAGGGAAAACCCCATGGACTTCCACAGGAGAGAAATATTGCTAGCGCAACGTGAACCCAGAAAAGGCTGCGAAATTGAGAATCGGATGTTCAGAAATGCGCTCCTTTTTTTTGTATTCCTGAGCACCATATTCTCTGTTTTCACATCCTGGTGGGGCAACCTGTGCATCCTGTGCATCTTGGTGCTGAGCCTGTTGAGACGCTTGGGCAGGGATGGTTTTGCACTGTGGTCTTAACCGAATGGTCCTTCGTGCAGCTTTCACTTGACGAAATGTTGCACCAAGAATACAATGGTCTGCCTTGTTCAAGGGCACAGTCTTGTGGATGCTTACTCAGAAGGAGGTCCTGGTGTGTTCTGTGGGATTTACTCCCTAGTAACATAGAAACAGAGCAAGTCAGAAGGGGTCTCCCGGGCCATCCAGTCTGACCCCTGGCTCCAGCCGGCTCCGCTCACGACATGCCCACCATGTGCAAGTCCAGGCTGTCCTTGAACACCTCACCGACGGGGCCTCAACCGCCTCCCGTGGAAGCCCATTCCAGACCCTGGGACAGTGATGGTGAACCTTTTAGAGACCGAGTACCCGGACTGCAACCCAAAACCCACTTAGTTATCGCAAAGTGCCAGCACTACAATAAAACTTGAATACTGAGGTTCTAGTTTGGGGGAGGGGGGAAATTCATACATTAACATCTTTTGTCTTAAAAGAAAAATACAATAACCGAGCTTTCAGTGATACAAGCAGCTTTTTATTGAAAGGTAAAATTTGCATTTGGCATGCTTTTGCACAATTAATGTGATCTTTGCTGTTGTATGCATGCTGATAATTTGTCAAACCTCGGCTCATATTTCGTTTCAATTTTTCTTAAGAAAACTCAAAGCTAAAATCTTGTGTGAATGAAAACGAATGTATTAAAACTCACAGCCAGTCCAAGCAAATCTATATATATCCTTGGCAGCGCATTGACCGGCCATGCGAAAGCTTGGACGGGTCGTGGCTAATGAGTCGCAGCTTGTGACATCATCGCCTGGCGCCGCTACTCCTTTCTGAGCACGCGCATGGCCCCCGTGTGCGCCGTTATCCGATGCTCGGCTGCTGGGGCGATGCTGGGGCGACTCGGCTGGTGTGCCGGCAGAGAGGGCTCTGCGTGCTTTGCCCGCTGTGGCACACGTGCCAGAGGTTCACCACCCCTGCCCTAGGGGTCCTAACTGTCAGGAAGTACTTCCAATTGTTGAGCAAGTCACTGCATATGGATTCCCCACTCTGTTTCTCTTCCCCGTCCCATTCCTACTAGGCTACTTAGGTGGATTCGATGGCAACTTCCTGTGGAACAGAATTGGGGCAGGTAAGAGGTGTTTCTGAGTCACCTTCCGTTTCTGCAGTATAGAACAGCTTGTGGGTCACTCTGTGGATCATTCTTCTGGAGGTTCGATTTCACAACAGAAAGCGTCGTTTTGCTCTGACCTGGTGGGCTCAGTGCAACAAGCCACCACAAGGTTGTTGAATCAGGGGTTATGTTGTGTGAAGCCAGCCACAGTAGCAAACTGTAGTTTGTTAACAACCCACACAGAGAACCCCTGGTTTGTTGCTGGACAGTGAACTTTGGGTTGTTGGTGATTAACAAACCATGGTTTGTAGGCACGGCTGGGTTCACACAGCGCGGCCACCTTCAGCTCTGCAGCAACTTACACTTAACCTGTGATTGCCCTTTTGTGTGAAGCAAGACTCTCTGTGGTTAGACTGAAGGTTGGAAGCTTGACTAGGAAATAGATGTGCCATCAGCTGACTTGGTATCAGCCCCTTGCGGGCACCAGTGCCACTTTCCAGTACATGATTTTTAAATCCAGTGTTCTTTCTGCCTCTGTTTTAAGCATCATTAGTGCTGCAGCTGGAGGGCTGCATTTCGCACATGTCAAATGCCTGCTTTAGGCTCAGGTCGGCCTTTTCACCTGAGACTGGGAAGGAGCCTCTCTTCTTGAAACCTTGGGGCGGCTGGACCCGTGGGCTGGCTCTGATAAGGCAGCCTCTCTGGGATCCAGAAACAAGCCTTGAAATTATAAGAAGCTGCATCTTATTTTGCGTGTCCATTTAAAATTAAATACCTAAAGATCATTTGATCAGTTGGTTGAAAAACTGAAGAAGAGTCTTAGGGACCTACGACAGCTGCCTTGCAGTGAGTCAGACCCTGCATCTGTCTAGGCCTATATTACTTGACACTGACTGGCAGCCAAGCCTTCGCATTGTTTCAGGCAGGATTTTTCCAGTTCTGTCTGGAGATGTCAGGAATCGCCATTTATGTAATTCAGGGCTCTGCATCTACAGCCCTTTGCTTAAAATGGAAGCAAGATACCAGCCCGCATGGTTTTGAATAGGATGCTGATATGAACAGGAATATAGGAGTAAGGCCCTGGGCTGACTGAATCCTGTAGCGTGAGCACAGACTGGCAGCCATGGCTCTCCAGGGTTTCAGGCAGGAGCTGCCTGGAAGTGCTGCAGGCCAGACCAGGGACCTGTGTTCACAGTTCGCCGTCTGAATGTCATGGCACAAAAGGAAAGAGGCTCAGTGGGAGGAAGAATAGCAAAGCCGGGCATAGCTCCTCGGGGGCCAAGTTCTTCAAGATGCAGATCGAACGCAGAGAGGGCCGCCGCCGCGTTGTCAGCGAGGGGTGGCGTTGTTGCTTTCTCTCCCTCTCGTTGCCCCTCATTGTCTCCAGTGCTCGTTGCGGTGCCTGACTCTTGCCCGTCTCGCGTTTCTGTTTCAGTGTACAGCCCCAACGTGCCTGTGTGGGCCCTGCGGCTGCTGCCGGCCACTGCCGGCGCCCTGTGCATTCCTCTGGCTTACCAAATACTGGTGGAGCTGCAGTTCTCACACGTCGTTGCTCTCGGGGCCGCTCTGCTGCTTCTGTTGGGTAAGAAATCGACCTCCTCTGCCTTCCAGGTGGATTGAAGGTGGGCAACTCGGGGCCCTCCAGGGACTGGCCAGGGCTGATGGGATTGTAGGCCAAAAGCCCCCCAGCACCTGGGCTGCCTGAAAAGCCCTGATAAATTCTACCCAAGACTGGCTAGGCGGTGCTGTGGTGAGCAGCCAGAAGGGCTTGGGCCAGGTCTCCCAGCTGCCCTGGCGCTCCTGTAATGTTCATGATTAATAACAATTGTAATAAAATACAGGAAACTATCATCATGTGATCAATATTAAGCGGTATCAAATATTAAGGCTATATCCTACCTAATTTCATTGCTGGGGGAGGAAAATTTAGTGTGGCTGCATTTTTATTAATTAATTGGCTCTCCAGCTGAAAAGACAAACTTCGATAAACTAGAGTGTTTATTTTCAAAATAGTTCTTTTGTTCCCTGACAGAGAACTCGCTCATCACCCAGTCGAGACTGATGCTCTTGGAGTCCATGTTAATATTTTTCATCCTCTCGGCTGTTTTATCCTACCTCAAGTTCTACAACACTCAGAAGCAAAGGTAAAAAGCTCCTTTCTGCGAAGCCATTTGGCAGAGAGACCATCCTGGTTTTAGGACAAAGAAACAGAGCGAGTCAGAAGGGGTCTCCCGGGCCATCTAGTCTGACCCCCGACTCCAGCCGGCTCCGCTCATGACATGCCCACCAGGACATGGGTAGAGATTGAGCTGGGAGGCCTTTGTGTTGGGTGAAGTACAAGTAGTGGAATCGTATCTTCTTGGGTGGCTGTTTAGCTTTCCCAAAAAGGTCCAGGGCAGCACTGAAGCTCCAGCTGAGATCCTGAATCGGTATTAAAATTCACTGTGCACATTCAGTTGGTATTTTAACCTGCCCCTTTTCTAGGATGGCCTGATGGATTTCTCCTGGCTCTTTAATGGCCGGCTGAGACCTGCAGTTGATCGAAAGCTCCTGTCACGATTGGCATTAAATTTCCACTCTTTTTCCACACCCCCCACCCACCCCCTCCTCCCTGCCGGCTTGCAGACTAGATTAGAAGGGATCCAGAAAGCTTGACACGGTCTCGGGGTACCTGAAGCACAACAATCATATTTTCGTACTGCCTCAAAGACTTTTTCTCAGAAAACTAGAAAAAGGGTTAGGGTTAGGGCTGAAATCCAGGGTAGGGTTGGGGTTCGGAAAACAAAGGTGCTAATGATGTTTCTGATGGCTGGAATGCGACCGGAATTGCAAGATACAATGAGGTGGGCAGAGAAAACTCCGGAAGGTGAGGAGTTTAGGAATCGCTACAATGCACTGTGAAAAATTTTGGGTTGTAACTGTTTGCCTGTAACCTGTTGATAGATCCTTTCCCTTTTTCTTTGCCTTTTCCAAGGTACTTTTCGGCAAGATGGTGGTTCTGGCTCTTGCTGACGGGATTTTGCTGCACCTGTGCCGTCGGGTAAGCCTGGGCGTTCCCCTCCCCCTTCCTTCCTTGATCTCATTTCCCTGCCTCGCCAATGCGCTGGACTTTCCTACCATTCAGGTGAATGTATATACTTATATGCTGCTTCCCCAACATGTCTTTAAAGCAGTTTGACACATAAGGAAGGTGTGATCTACAATTGTATAAACCAAGTATAAAACCAGAGTAAAATGAATATGTATATGAACAGAGGGGGGATCCTGCTAGGGAGGAATGGCCAAAACGTGGCTTGAACAGAAGCTCATCGGGACGGTGAACAATGGTCCAGGTCACACATAACGCCACGTCACCTTTTGGTGTCATGAAGTGGCACCACAGCTGGTCTCCTGCTCACATGGGTCCCGTGTCCCTCTAGCACAGCCACGAGGACAGCACAAGCTTCGCTCCCATTTTAAATCGACCCTTAGTTCAGTGTTACTGTGGCTAACTTAGTGAAAACACTCAGTGAAAACAAGCCAGCTTTGTAAACTGTGGCTTGAAGTAGATGTCTTTCTCCTAACCATACATAGCAGTAGCCCCTGTTCATCTGGCGTCAGGAAACATGACAAGGCCCAAACTCCCTGTTGTGGCATCCAAAGAAGAGTGGGAGCTTTGTGAGCCGGAGGGCTCCGTTGTGATGCTAAACCACGGTTTAGGAACCTTCCCCAGAGCTGTTTCACACCTCACTTTTCTGTTTCTCTCAATGCCTCATTCACAGGGTGAAATATATGGGTCTGTTCACGTATATCCTGTTGTTGGCCGTCGCGGGAGTCCACTCGTGGCACTTGATTGGTGACCAGGCCTTGACCAAAGTAAGTGCCAGCTGGCAACCCAGGCACCCCTTTGTGGAGAGGGCGTGTATCGTGTATCCCAGAGCGCTGGAGGGGTCCATGCGACACTGTGGGTGGGGTGTAGGGGGGCCGAGGCTGAATGCTGGAAGGTGTGTACACAACGTTTACAGGGATGTGAGGGAGCCCAGAGACGACACAAACATTTGCTTTTGCTGAAGTTTCTAGGCCGAGGTGAGAGGTTTATGGTCCTTGGAGCTGGCCCTTCCGTTCTGTGGTGACTCAGCAGCCAAAACATCTGGAGGATGATAGCATCACTGGGAAGCAAACTTAACTCTTTAGGTGCACACAGTAACCTTTTTGCCTCTTTCCTCTTAGGCTTCCCTGCTTGCTCACTTGCTAGCCAGAGGGCTAGCCCTTGTGGTCATCCCCGTGGTCACCTACCTGTCTTTCTTCTACATCCACTTGGCTTTGCTTTATCGTTCGGGGCCCCACGACCACATCATGAGCAGTGCTTTCCAAGCAAGCCTGGAGGTGAGGAAAGGACGACGGACTCACGAGCTGCTTTGGAAAGGGGACTTCTCATCAGAGCAGCCGGAAGCTTTTAACCTTCCAAAAACTTGGAAAAAAAGTCTGCTTCATGAGCACCTGTTTAACGTTGCTCTGTGCTGACTTCCGGAGGGCCCCGGCATTCTGAGTCAAAATCCCAGGGCTCCCATCGTCCAAACCTGTCTGATTCCTGCATTATAATTTCTGTTTATTTTGAATATATTCCGTTCAGGGCAGGGCCATATCCCACGTGATTTGGCGGCCATCTTTTTGCCTGAGGGAAAAAGATTCCATTGGTGACAGGGCCAAAGGAGCAAGTTTGAACGGTCGGCTTGCTTTAACTTAAAAGTGCTGGTGGCTGCGCTTTGGGAGGGACTTTTAGTGTAAAGAAAAAGGTACAAAGCAGGGGAAATCGCCACAGATCGGTGGTGGGGGGAAGGGATTGGAGCCAGAGGGATGGGGTGGCCCTTTGGGGGAACACGGAGAGGTGGATTTGGCAGGCAGAGCTGAACACGGAATAGGGTAGGCCTAAAAGGGGGCAAAGATGAAGGGCCTGATCCCTCCCTGCCTGAACTTAACACTCTCCTGCCTTCAGAAGGAAGCATATCAGCCTCTGGAATAGAGCAGTGCAAAACAGCTTCCTCATTTCCCGCAATCTGCACGTCCAAGGCTGCTGCATAGATGAGAACTTTTGGCAGCTTTTCCATCTCCCAAACGGTCCAAAACAGGTCTCAGCTTTTAAAAAGTCCCAAAATATTTTTCAAAATGTGTATTTTGGGAGAAAAAGATTTAGATATGCCAGTGTGTTGCGTGCAGGTTTAAAAAGTGCTCTTTAATGTGGAAATGGAGCATCAGATTTACTGTTGAACGGTGCTGGAGAGGAACGAGTTGGAAACGGGTAGGGGAAAGCTGGAGTCCCGAGGGCACTGGGCTGAGGCAGGTGCTGGCAGTGCATTGCCAGTGCAGAAGAAAATATATCTCTTGCACCAACGTTTGACCTCGTGCATGGTTTTCCATTTAGCCAGAGAGGGGACAGCACATTTGCTGTCGGCCAGAAAGGCTTGGATTCGGATCTTTACTCACGACTGTAAGCTAAGGGCAGGCCTCACGTTGGAGGCTGTTTGGATTGTTCTGGGGTGTGACTGAGAGCAGCTAAGAAGATGCGGAGTGGGCCCTTCGGCTTCATGTCTCGTGTGCTTTCCAGGGAGGGCTTGCTCGGATCACTCAAGGCCAGCCTCTGGAGGTTGCCTATGGCTCCCAGATAACGTTGAGGAACGTCTTGGGCAAACCCATGCCTTGCTGGCTGCATTCCCACAAAAACACTTACCCGATCAGGTAATCAAAATGTTTCTTTGTTCTGTGCAAGGGCGACCCAGAGAACCTCCTGTGATATCGGGTAACCAACCTCGGCACCCCATACTTGGCTTATTGCCGGGGGTAAAATCTCCCAGAGATTTTCCTTCTTGAAATCTGGCGAGTTTCCAAAATGGCCCTTGGATCGAGCCTCCCCCTCGACAGCTGTGACGCTCACGGCTTGTGCCACACCTGCGCACTGGGCCCTGATTCCAGAAAGGGCCATGGGGGCGGATCCTTCAGTCTGGTTCGTGTCTGAGGCGCTTGGTATTTTAGAAGACGATTCCTTTTGTTTGGCTTTCCCCTGTTTTAGCATATCTTCTTCTCCTGAATAGTTAGACCGCGTTCCATGATATCCCATAGTGGTATTTTGACACCGTATGTGTGTTATGAAAATAATTTTATTCACACCTCTGGATAAAAGGCCACTAAGGAGTAGTGGCCTGAAATAGCACCTTCTCCCTTCAAGTCTGTCTGGATTTCAAAGGAGGCCCACCGCTCTGTAGAGCCATCATCTGGGGGGATGCAAGGGTCTTTTTGGTGGGTGCCCCCACAACTTAGAACTTGGTGCCAGGAGAGGCTGGATCCCCCCCGCCCCCCCCCACTAGCAAGCAGAGCTGCTTTCCTCGAAGCAGGCATTTGACGTATTGAGCTCTTGTGTTTCTTTCTTTGAGTGTTCTTTTTAATTACGCTTTTCAGTTGTTTGTATGTTACGTTTTCATGACAATGTCATTGAAATCCCTTCAGTCTGGATTTCCATAGCACCGCGGATGCAAGCTTTTGGCAGAAAGGCCAGATAAGAATGAAATAAAATGTTTTAATGGGACAAATCATTGACAAAAGACATGCCCACGTATCCCTCCAGTTCTTGTTAGGCTGCAGGTCACCCTCCCCATGGGCTAGGACTGATGTGAGTTTCCGCACTGGTTCCGTTGCCCCCTTTCTTTCTGTAAAGTGCTTTGAGAGGTTGCTTACACCCGAGGAGTAATTGGCAGCTGCTGCAGTAGGTGTGTATGAGAGAGAGTCCTTTTATTCTGCGAGGGCTGTTCCCTCTCTCCCCGGTCTGTTACCGAGCGAGATACTCGGTATTGCAGCTTTGCATCAGTTTTCAGGGCCTTGGTCGTGTGATTTCTCGGGAGAATGCCCTTCCCTTAAGTTTTCCTCTCCCCTTTCAACAGGTACGAGAATGGGCGCGGCAGCTCACACCAGCAGCAGGTGACTTGCTACCCTTTCAAGGACGTGAACAATTGGTGGATCGTGAAGGATCCTGGGACGTGAGTAAAGGGATTCCTCCGGATTGGGGTCTGTCAGGGCCCTTGCCTTGTGGGTCCCCACCAGGAAGCAGCTTTGAGGGGAGAGCATGGGGAAGGATGTGGGGATTGCAGGCGGAGTGCCGGGCTGGCCTTTCCCAGCCTGGTGCTCCCAGGGGGTTCAGCCCAGTGTATCTGCGAGGTGCCAGGTTGGGAAAGGCAAGCTCAGTCCGCTGGCAGGTTTGAAGGGCTGGCGTCGCCTGCCCCGTACTTATGGGGTGGGCGTGTGCGCAGCCAAAGCTAGGCCGGTTGATGGGCTAAATGGATGTGCTATTCAGCACAGTCAGCTGGACCCACGTGGGCTTGGGGAACGGCGTGGGAGGGGCCCACAGACTGCATTCCAGCCTCCGTGAGCTGCGGGGTGTCCCGCCCTGTTCTGGAATGCACCCGAGTTACAGCCGTGCAGCCTTCCCATGGCGGAAGCCTCAGACCCACGGAATGGGATACTGGGCATGAAACCCAGCTTCCCAACATCGCCAACTTTTCTTTTTTTTCCAGAAGAGCAAGTTTCTAGACCTCATGGTTGTGAGAACACACTTGGAACTGTGTAAAGCCACTCTGGGCAAAGCTGGATGAATTGTGGCACATGGCAGGGCCCTCACTTCACTGCATCCCCCCCCCCCCCCACGTGGATCATTTAGCCTGTGCTGCATCATGAGAGAAAACAGAGCCCAGTGCTGTGGAATGGAAGCAAGGGACACCTGATTGCATTGCCCAGTCCTCAGTCCCTGCACATTATTCAGACCGATGCTTTAATGGTCGAGAGTCGGGATTATTTTGCAGGGTTGCAAATTACTATTATTTTTTAGCTCAGTGACCAGCAGGTTTGGTGGATTGCTTAGTGCCACTTCATCCAGCAGGACACCCTCCAAATGCTGTGGACTACAATTCCCAGCATCCCCAGCCAAAACAGCTGGCTGAGGGATGCGGGAGTCGCATTCCAACGCACCTGGAGGGCGCCAGATCAAGCCGACCGAGGCAGGCAGAGCGTGTCCTGCGCTTGATGCGGTGCAGCTTCTGGCAGTTTGCAAGCCGGCAAGTCCCACGAGCAGCCGGCCAAATGGCTGATGGCTCCAGAGGGCTTCGGGGCCCGTGGCCCCCGGCCCAGCCCTGCCCTGCCCTCGCCCCAACCTCGCCTCGCGCCACGGCCCTTCCGCGCGCTCCGCTCGCCTCCCCTCCTGGCCTCGCCCCTCTCGGCCTGGCTCCGGGAAGAAGGCCGCCACAGCCCGCCTCTCCACACCTGTCCAACAGGCAGCAGCTGGTGGTGAGCAACCCGCCGCGTCCGGTGCGGCACGGCAGCGTCGTGCAGCTGGTCCACGGGATCACGGCCCGCTACCTCAACACGTGAGTCCTCCGCCCCCGCCCCCCCGCCTTGGGCCCCCCGCCGGGCTCAGACTGGCCTGGCCTGGCCATTAGCAAGCTGCCCGCACCAGTTCAGCCAGTCCAGCTCGGCACTGACATCCGGCCAGCAGAGCCAGGAGGCCGGCGGCGAGGCAGGAAGGGGTCTTCGCTCCCCGTCTCTCGTGATGCTCGAATGCTGTGGCATCCTCTCCTGAAGGCCACGTCTGGGGATTCAGGACGGATGGAATTCCCCTCCACAGCGTGCTTCCCCCCGCCCCCGGTTTGGGTGGTTTATTTATTTATTTTTATTTAAAGCTTTTCTAACCCATCCACCACTAGCGTCTTACAATGAAAAGGGAGGAGGGGGCCGATGGCTGCTAGTCCTGGGGGGTTCATCCTGTCTGCAGCACACCTCTGTCCATCAGTTGCTGTGGGGGAGTGCCCCGTGCCCTGCTTGTGGGGTCCCCAGGGCCACTGCGCAAGCAGACTGCTTTCACAATCCCCACATCCGCACCCTCGCGAGGGGCTCCTCCGGGCCCTTGCTGTTTCGGGGGCAGGTGCCTCAGAGGTGCGCGCTCCGGCTGGACGACCCCTGGCCAGCTGGGTGTTGTGGCCTGTAGCTGGCCACAGTGGCCAGTGGTCGAGGGCTCCGAGCTTCCGCAGGGACACAAGCTGCTGTCAGAGATCTCTCTGGTGCCCGCAGAAGCCTCTGGAAAGTTTGCAAGCAGGACAGGTGTGTGCAGGTAGCTGCAGAGGGAGACAGGTGGACCGTCCCAGACCTGTGGCCCTTTACCAGAAAAGCTTTGAAGGGCCAGCCCAGCACTTGGAATAGACTCGGAAACGGACTGGGGGCCAGTGCGATGCTCTCTGTGCGCCGCACGGCCGCATCCCTCACTACCCGATTCCCGAGCACGCCTCCATGATGCAAGCGGAGAGGCAGATGACTGGATAGAGGGGCTCCGGGGAGCCTGCGGCGACTCCCGTTCCTGCGTTCTCTTCCCAGGCACGATGTCGCGGCCCCTCTGAGCCCTCACTCCCAAGAGGTTTCCTGTTACATCGATTACAACATTTCCATGCCGGCTCAGAACCTTTGGAGGGTGGTAAGTCGGATCTGGGACAAGGCCTGCTTGAAGCCGGCAGGGCTCAGGGCATCTGCGCGGGTGTTGCCGTCTTTCCTGCTCAGGATTCCGTGCGCACCAAGAGAGAGGATTTTCCGGGGAAGCAGTCTCCTTGGCAGTCTTTCAGGATCTGCAGCGGAGGGATTGCCCCCTCCTGCCTCCACCAGCAGTTCTGAAACACAGAATCCAGGCAGCTTTCCGGGCCTTTTTGGTAGTTCTTACTACCTGCATCACTGTCGGGGGGAAAAAACCTGTTTGCCCTGGATGTCTTACCTAGCAATCCAGTTTAGCACTTCTATATTTAATTTGGATCCGGAAAACAAGAAAAGCCCATGTCACAGGGTTGCTTTTGTGAGGGCAAAATTGAGAGGAGGGGAACAATTATGTAAGCTGCCTTGATTTCCTTGATTTGTCTGCAGCCTAAAGTTGCCACGTTACTTTCTGCCCCGAAGTACTCCACAGGCTCTGGACGGTGTTGCCTGGCCTGCTCCAGGTGCCAGCGGGGGGTAAAAACCAATTAACAAAATGAGAATAGCACCCCCTTCTTTCAGGGGGCCTTTTTGCCCTTCGGGAGGAGTGAGGTGTCCCTCTAGCGATACTTCTGGGTGTATCTCTCATGTTGTGCAATTCCTTAAAAACAAGGAATTTTTAAGGACAAGTTGTTGATGCAGATGATGAAAATCGATACGAGAGTCATAAATGCTTGCAGTCAAAAAAGCGGATTTTTCTAAGCGAGTGTTGGAGACAAGCGCAGGCATCCTGGGCATGATGCTAAGGACTTTAGCAGAAAGGGCTGTGTTTTCCAACAACTGAAGGTCCTACCTGGTCCCACATGGCTCTTTTCTAAAAACGTGGTTACAAAAAATTGACTTCAGGTAGAAGCATCATCAACCCTGATCCTTTTGTTGGAATGAGATATAATGGGAATGCATAAATCGGCCAATTACATAAAAAGAGATCTTGAAGTTAAGAAATTCTGCAATTCTGGGGAAGAAGAAGGTACTCTCCTTTCACAAGCTGTCTCTTTAGTCCTCCCTTTTCATATAGCGGCCTAAAGTAGTTACAGGCTGCATCAATTCTGTGTTGAAATTCCGTCCTTCAGGTGTTAAACAGTGTAAGCACAGAATACCAAAGGAGAAGGCAGTATTGATCCCATGGAAGATCCGTCTGTCTGTCCGTCCGTCTCTGCCTCAAACCCACATAATGATCAATGAGCTCCCATGGTAACTTTCCATTTCAGGACATTGTGAACCGGGACTCTGATACAGACGTTTGGAAAACGATCCGGTCTGAAGTAGGGCTTGTCCATCTGAACACTTCAGCAGTGCTCAAGGTAGCTGGGTTTTGGCAAGCAGTCCCCCAAAATTTCCTGGAGCGCATCAGAGAGAGAGACGGTGGGCTCCCTCGTCTGCTGGTGCTCGCTTTCCAGTTTTAACCAGTTCGCGTCTCGCATCGCGGTCCTTGCTCTCGTCTAGCACAGAGGGTGGAAATGCACCACACTCGTTGCGTCGGAGCTGGCTGCCCTCGGCTCCTTCCTCACTACTCTCTTTCTCCCCTTCGTTTCTGCTTCCTCAGCTCAGCGGAGCGTCTTTGCCTGAGTGGGGTTATCGGCAGCTGGAGATTATCGGGGAAAAAACGTCCAGGGGTTACCACCAGAGCATGTTGTGGAATGTGGAGGAGCACCGATATGGGAAAAGTCAGTTGAACCTACACATTCATGCAGATCTTCTTTCTCAGAGCAAAGTGGAGCTGCTGCTCCGGAGAGCCGCGGAGGCTGTCCATCTCGGCTGCAAATCGCAGCTTCGGTGGAATGCTTTCCATGGGCAGCACCCCGCACTCAGTCGGTTAGCCTCAGCCTTTCCTACCCTTTGGACACGCACGCACGCACGCACGCACGCACAGAGGTCTCATCACAAACACATTTCTCCCAGCCCTGCTCCCCTCGGGGCTTTCTACTTCTAGCACTTGTGAGGGAAATCACTTGCATGTCTCGGCTCTCTTACAAGGTCACAGATTAGGGAAGGCAAGGAGAATCCAGTGTGGCGTCGTGGTGAAGAGCATGGGACTGGGACTCAGGCGATCTGGGTTCGAGTCTCCGCTCGGCCATGGAGCCCACTGGGTGACTCTGGGCCAGTCACAGACTCTCAGCCCAACCTACCTCACAGGGTTGTTGTTGTTGGGATAAGATGGAGGAGGAGATGTAAGCTGCCTTGAGCCCTTTGCAGGAAAATGGCAGGATATAAATCGGAAAATAAAATAAAATAAAAATCCCTGGCCAAGGGAGCAACATCCTTACCTCTGGCCTCTCAAGAGATCAGGAGAGCTCCCTGAGTTTTCCTGGATGCAGCCCGCAAGGCGTGCATCTGATTTAATGCTGTGAAATGCAGGAAGTTTTTGGAGCGATCCACAAAGCCCTTATCGGCAAGTGGACGCGATCGACTTCCAGGAGTGCTGTAGCAGTTTGGGCTGCCGCTTGTTGTTGGCACAGAAACGGATGCTGCGATCGAGCTCACCGTCCCTCTTTTTCCGCTCTCGGTCCTGTGGTTGTATCTCTGTCTGTTTTGCGTTCTTTCAGGCCACGAGCAGAAAGAGAGAGAGGTGGAGTTGCATCTGCCCACACAGATCAGCATCAGCCAGAATCTCAGCTTCATGGCCAAGTTCTCAGAGCTGCAGGTGAAAGAAAAGGAGCTGGGAGACGAGGGTGCTTTTCGGGTGTTCTTCAGTTCGTTTAGTTCTTTCTTTTGTTGTTTTTTTAACGATCACTTGCATACATTTGTATGAAATGCAGAGTTTTCTAGCAAAGATGTCTAGTTGTATCCACATGCATAGCTTTAACAAAAACAGCTCAGATATTGAAATAAGTTTCTGCTTGGAGGTGGTGTTTTAGGTTCTGGTGTCAACAAAGCCTTGGGCTCATCAGCACTCCATGCAGGAGCCACGTATCTTCTTTACTTTTTTCAGTTTGTATCAGTGCAGTTTTTTCCTTGAGTGTTGCATTATCAGTCTTCTAGCTATTCGAAGAACATAGAAATCACTTCATGTGGACCGTTCACTGATTTCTGTGAAGCAGGCAAATACTTCAAAAGCACTAATTTTGTAATCATCAGCATATATTAGTGAGAGGTATTTATCCATAAATATTGGTGATATTCATCAGTATATAGTAAAGGCAAAATGTATTGCCGTACAGCCTCCCCTAAGCAATAACATTGCCAAAACGTGTTTAAAAATAGCAAGGATCGTACTACAGCGCCAGCGATTAGGTTGATCAATGCATTGCTTATTAAAGCCACGGCGGCGTCCAGTAGGCAGGAAACCCACCTTGGGGCTGGATAAGACACGGTCTAAGCTCCAGAGATGTGACAAGCGTCTTGAGGCACCTGTGAAGGTGCCTGGAGCAGTTTCTCAGGTTTCCAGGTGAGCACACAGGTGCAAAGGCTTTGGGGGATTCCCATAGCAGCCTGTGCTGGAATAAGACGTTTGCGTTCATTTTGGGCCTGGCTTCTTTGTAGCTCCTCCCTGTGGAATCCATTCCACAAGTCAGATGCTGTGGCTTAGCACAGAATTGCAATGCTCTGCTTCCCAGTTCTCAAGTTTTTCAGTAATTTTAGTTTGGCGACGGAGTGGAGAAGGGTGTGGAGAAGAGTGCCTTTGCCCCATCCCCTGCAAAGTGTATCCTGGGACAGGGCTTAATTTATTGTTTAGTTGCAAAGTCGTGTCCGACCCACCGTGACCCCATGGACAACACTCCTCCAGGCCTTCCTGTCCTCCACCATCCCCCAGAGTCCACCCAAGCCCACCCCCACCACCCCAGTGACCCCATCCAGCCCCCTCGACTTCTGCCGTCCTCTTCTTCTTTTGTTCCCAGCAGCCGGGTCTTCTCCGACGACTTGTTCTTTCTCATTATGTGGCTTAATATTCATGATAAATATGAACTCTTAAGTCAGCACATAGATCAATTCTTCCTTTGCAAGGCTGAGCAGGTCAGGCTGGGAACGGATTGCAGTCTAAACGTTCTCAATTGTTCTGTTCTAGTGGAAGATATTAACTCTGAAAAATGAGGATACAGAGCACAAGTACAGCTCTTCTCCCTTGGACTGGATCACCATGGATACCAACATTGCTTACTGGTTCCACTCCACCTCGGGGGTAACTTATTTAAATTACTTATGCGCCGTCCTGTAACACACGTTCCTGGAACTGCTTTGGACGGGGCTGAAGAACCCCAGGCATGCAGACTGCCCACAAATCTGGCCCTCTGTGCCCAGACCCTTCCCTTCCTCCCACCCGCCAGTCATGATTTCTCGGCTTTTGTCTATTTCTCCCCTCCAACACACACACTCTAAACAGGTGAAATGCCTGTTCTAGTGAAGGCTTTCAGCCCTGTAGGTTTGGAGGGTCCACCTTCAGCTCCATTCACGGCTTGGATGCAGCTCCCCAAGAGCTGCTCCAAAATGGAATCTGGCCCTTGGCCCCAAAGAATTTCTGCCGCCTTGGCTTGCATTGTGTTACGGCGTAGACAGAATGCAAACCACACATTCGACAGCCACGTTGAAATCAGCACAATTGATTAAAATAGATAAAAACAGGTTGAAGTAAAATACAGGGCAGAGGGACCACGATCCAGAGAGCGAAGGAGTAAGACGACAGCATTACTTAAAAGGCCTGGGAAAATAAAAAGGTATTTTATTGGCCTGGCGTTGAGAAAACATTGGAGCAGGTGCGGGGTGGGCCTTCCTGGAAGGAGCATGGGGAAGCCATGGGACCCGTCGGAGACGCGCCGAAAGTCTCCTGGGCTGCTCCTTGAGATGGCTCTTCATCAGGAGAGGAGCCTTCCGCGTCGATCTTTGCACTGTTAGCAGGCCTAGACGCACGCGCCTCCTGCGAGGCGGAGTCCAGGTCACCCTGGGAGGCAGTTTGTGCTCTTCACAGGCCACAGGTAGTTTTCCTCTTCCTACAAGTTTTACGAGCAGTGCTACAGGCTGACACAAAGAACCGAATGATGTGCTCCCGTCGTCACGAAATACATGCTCAGAGTTCCTTTTAGAGCAGGGTTATTTCTAATGATTTTAGGCTGCCTTCAAGGGTGGGTGGGAGATCTCCGTGACCAGCCCTCGGCAGAAAAAGGCACCCCGAGGGGTCTTTTCACGCTGTGCCTTCTTCCTGATGCTGTTCAGGCTCAGATCCATCTTCTGGGGAACATGGTTACCTGGACCTCTGCCAACGCGGCCACCGTGGTGTATGTGACGTTGCTCTTGGGGTACCTCCTGCGAAGGCGGCGGAACATCCGGGACATCCCTGAAGGTCCGTTTTTTACAGAAACACCTTTTGTGGGGGGCGGGGTGCTTTGCGGTGTTGGCCCCATTAGAGCGAATAGAACAAAACCTACCCCCAAAAGTCTTGACTGTTCCTGTAACTAATGGCTTGCCTTTCCCCCACCCCATCCTGGTGAGCTTTCCCCCCCCACTTCAGCCCTGTATGGCCTGCAGTCTGGGGTGGGACGGGACGGGACCCTTGGCTCCCAGGAGTTGCCCCAGGTGACAGGAATGGCCGGGTGGGGGGCCGCAGGTTCCCCATCACTGCTGCAGTTTCAGGGGCAGATGCTGCTGCTGCCTTACCAGATCCTGGAAACGCAGCCTCCGGCCCGCTAAGAGCATCTGCCATCCCATCCAGGGCACCAGGGTGGGGTCCGTTTCCCCCCCGTGGCTGGGTGAAGCCAGCCGGCATTAAAGGCTCCTGAAGTTGGCTTTGAGTCACAGGGCTTGAACTCGCAGGATCTCGGGGCGGTTCTGCGCAGCAAACGGCTCCCCAGGACTTGGCGCATCCTCCTCTTGGCCATGTGAGGGCGAGCACAAGGGGGTGCCCCGCTGGTCCTCTGCTTGGGAAGTGCCCGAGAATCTCCTGCCTGTATTTTCGGCCGGTTGAGCACCCGTGCAGTGCTGCCCGCAGGGGCTTGGCGCACCACGCAGCTCACCCGTCCGGGTCCAGCGCTTCCGTGCCGGGCGATCTCATGCGGGCCTTTTTCTGTCTTGGCAGAGGCCTGGCAGCAGTGGGTGCTGGCCGGAGGCCTCTGCTTGGGCGGCTGGGCGGTGAACTATCTGCCCTTCTTCCTGATGGAGAAGACGCTGTTCCTGTACCACTACCTGCCTGCAGTCACTTTCCAGATGCTCCTGGTCCCCGTGGTCCTGCAGCACACGAGCGACCACCTTTGCAGGTACGGGCCGCGGTGCGGGCTTTGCCGACTGCTTTGGGGTGCGGAGGATCGCAGCTACGGAGGCTGATTTCTCGGCTGGGCCCGGGGCGCCGCCTCAAGCGCCCACGGCTTCGCTCTCCCTGCCCTGCTCCCGTGGGCTCTCAGGCCAGAGTGCATTTGCATGGACTTCTCATCTGAGCGCAGTAAAATCTGACTGGATCAGGCCTTCGTGCCCACTCATGCAGACCCATCCTGAATGGGGCCGGCAAAACTGCACTGTTTCCATGGCTGAGCCTGTGCTTCCCTGGAGAGCAAACGGGGACAGCGCTGCTTTTGCTGCCAGAGGACCCAGCTAGGGCTGAAAGGTCTCCCCTCTGAAACCCCGGAGTCGCTGCACCGTCTGTTGGCCAGATGGAAATCCAGTCCCCCTGGGGCCTTCCAAGGTTGCCTAGGCTGACCCTACTTTGGGGGCTTTGCAGGGCTTCCTCACCTGCCTCTTAATTCCAAGAAGCTCCAGTGTCTCTCGAGGCCGCTTCCGGCAGGAGGAGCATGAAACTCGAATGTGCCGGCAGCGCGCTTGTGCCTCGGGCTCCCTCGTCACCGGCACGCAGCCCGAGAGTGCCTCAGAACCAGATCTGGCACTCGCCCCGGAAGATTTTCCACCCGGGCCCGACCACACTGCGCAAGATGGGCCGCGGCGGCATGGGCCTCTCCCGACGGGGCTGCTCGGGAAGCGTTCCTCCCATCAGCTGGGAGGGAGCAAGGGCGGGCGAGGGGCCCATCCTTCGACCCTCCTGGCTCCGCACCGGATGCCTTCGCTTCAGGGTCGCTCCCCCTCTCGTTCCCACCTTGGCAGGTCCAGGCTCTCCAAGAGCATGCACAGCGCCTTCGTGGTGGCCTGGCTCTCCGCCGTTTACCTGGCCTACCGCACGTTCCGGCCGCTCACCTACGGCGAGCCGCCCCTCTCCAAGGCGGAGCTGCAGGCCCTGCGCTGGAAGGACAGCTGGGACATCCTCATCAGGAAGCGCTCGCTGTGAGGACGTGAGAGTGCCGGTGGCTGTGCGGAGGACCGGGTGCGGCCAGCCCAGCGAGGGGTGGCGGGGATGGGCCCGGCCCCACAGCCCCCCCCCCCCAGCATCGCTCTGCCTCCCTGGATGAACGTTGGAGCGCCAGCGCCGCTCTTTCTCCCAGGATATTTCTGCTGCAGAGGGGAAAGGGTGGCCAACGCACCGTCGCCGGCTGAAGGAAGTGACTCTGGCAGCAGCCCTAACCACCCCACTCTGAATTTTGCCCTTCGCCAGTGCAGTGAAGGTGTCCCCGAGGGAGGGGCTTGGGGACCTGGACAGCCTGTGGAGATGCTGCTCGGCCCGGCCCGTCTTGTTTTGGGGTGTGGATGCCCCCAACGGGAACGCTTCTGTGGCTGGAAACGGGGAGGGGGGAAGGTACTGATCAAAGGCGCCCCTCGAGGGCTGGGTCTTGCTTGTCCGTGTCTGAAGAACCTGTTTGCCGAACAGCTGTCGGTCACAATGCAAGGCAGCCTGGCCCCGGGGAGTGGAGAAGCACTGGCCGTGTCTGTCCCCTTTCAGACCAGGGGAGAGCGCGGAATCTCTGGACGATTTGCAGTGTGCGTCTCAAGCTGAAATAGGAAGGTGCCTTGGCTCGAGAAGGGCTGTGCCCCAAAAGCAGGAGGAGGGCACCTCTGCCTCTCTTGAGGAGAACGGCCCGAGCCACCTCTCAGCAGGCTGGTAGTTCTGGATGCCAGGTTGGTGTCTTGCGGAGAGACCGGCTGGCCTGCCCCACATGCAAGGCGGCTGGGCACTGCACACAAGCAGCTGCGTTCACCCGCGTGCCACGAGCCGCCTCTGCTTGGTGGGAGACTGACACAGCCCACCTTCCTGCTGCCAAAAATCCGTTCCAGAGAGCCAAGGAAGCCCAGGGCGAGACTGGCCTTCCCGTGCATTGCAGCCAGCCCCTCCTCCAAGTCACACACCCAGGGGTCACGCCAGCAAGCCCCCTCCAGCACAGAATACACGCCCCGTGGCCGCATCCACAGAGCGCTTTTCTCCTCAGTAACGAGGGCACCTGCGTCAGCCCCCGCGAGCCAGCTCAGCTAAGAGGGGCAACGGTGCTGTTTCAGCAAACACCGAGGGGGGATCCTTTCAGCAACCCCAAACCGTGTCTGTCGGGCAAGTGCTGGGGCTCCAGCCCCTGCGGGAACTGCAGTGACCATCCCGGCTTCTGGTGGCTCGGGGCAGCTTTTCGAAACAGATGCAACGGAAAAGGGACCCGCAGCTGTGGGTGGGTTTGCTTGCCTTTTATTAACGGATAAAGTCAAAGTAACCGTGCGGGGCTTGGATTACAGCAGGGATTACAGATGCTTTTTCCCTCCTCACCTGCCTAAGATTTTAAGGTATTCTATAAAGTCACAACTGGAGTGCAAATCAGAGAAAAAAAGCACTGCCGTCTTGCCGAAGCTCAAACCAGACGGCTTGTTTGGAAAGACACACCTGAATGGGAGTGCAGGGGAAGTGGGAGTGGGGCGAGGCGTGCAAGGACGTGGGAAGCAGGCCCCACAGAAAGCAATGCGCCCCGTCAGTCACGAGCCCTTCAGTTCACTGATTTCCATGGGCTTCGCAGCTCAGCCCACTGCGTGTCCATTCGCATCCTTCCAGGGTGCTGAGCTGGACAGACCCGGGATCACAGCCTGGTTGCCGTGGCTGCTTCCCACGTGGCAGGATTCAGCCGTGCTGGCGAGACAGGGGGTGCAACCTGCACACGGTTCTGGGCACAGAGGGAGGTTGGGCATTTCCTGCCTCGCTCTCCGAATTCCTTCTCCCCAAGAATGCAGGACTCTGATTTTCTCAATCTTCCCTTATCTGGGTTAGTTGGTCAGCGAACGAAAGCTTATTTATATACCGTCTCGTTTGTGTGGCAGAGGCGATGGCTGCCTGCGCCCCCGCCTGTATGCATGGGCAGGCAACATGGGGCACGCCTGCTCTTTCAGCTCTGGGCCCGTGGGGGGACGGGCAAAGGGCCCCATGCCTCCCTTCGTCTCAGGCGTGGCAGCCCACCGGCTTGGCCTTTGGAGTGAGGCGGCAGCCTGCTTTCTATTTCTAGCCGGGGATCCTCTTTCTTCCCCACTCCAGTTTACGGGGAGGGGCTGGGGCGGGGGGAGGCTAGGAAAGGCGCCTGAAGCAGAAGGAAGACTCACGTGATTCTCTCCTCGCTCCATTAAAAAGATCAAGTGGCACTGGAAAGTCTTCCCTTGAGAGACGCTGGCAGTTGCAGCCACGGCTGGTGGCGATCAGGGCTACCATCTGCTTAGAAAAGGGCTGTGGAGAGCACCCCTCTGGCTGGCCTGGGGGGGGGGGGGCATGCACTAAACTGCCCCCACACACACTCTTTGCTACCACACTTAATGCGAGAGCAGCAGGTAAGAAAAACATGAATGCAAAGCCAAATCTTTGTTGTACTACCTTGCAGGCCCAGGAGTTTCTGGTTGTTCCAGGAGCGGAGTGGGGCTGGCTTGGGAACCGCCCCCCCCCCCCGAAGCACGGGGGGGGGCAAAGCCGTGGAGGAGGCAGCAGTCCACGGCCTCTGCACCAAGGCCTTGGCCTCTTGGCCGGGTGCCCCTGCATGCCCCCGAGCCCCCTCGCGTCCGGCCGGTGTGGAGGCGCCTCCAGGGCTTCTGGCCGCGCTCAGTGGGGGCGGCTGCTGGACTCCAGGTGGGAGCGCTTGCCGGGCGCCAGGAGCGGGCCGCTGTCCACGTGCTCGGGGAAAGGCCGCTTGGACGACCGGCTGTGCCCGTTGACGGCGCCACGGTGCCACCGGCAGAGGTCGCCGCTCAGGATGTCCTGGATGTGCTGCACAATGAGGTTGATGGCGACTGCGGGGGCAAGCGAGGCGAGGCGTCACTGGGGCGACGGGGCAGCCACCCTCACTCCTTGCCCCCCCCCCCAGAAGATCAGGGAGGTCCCTGCACCTGGCGGGCTTTCCCCGGAAAAAGACTCCTCCGCAGCCTTTCAACCTGCCCGGGACCCACAGCCAAGGACACCCTCCCACTGGAGTTGAACGGGGAGAACTTCCCATAAAGCAGATGCCTTACAGACCGGCACATAAGGCGACCCCTGAGATAGGAAACAGCGAATCAAAAATTGGGGGCCATCTTGTGCACCCAACGTACGACAAACACCAGAAAATCAGCCCAAAATCTCGACCTCGTCTCACGTCGCCTTATGTGCCAGTATATACGGTAGGCAGCATCCGCCTAAGGCAGGCCCACTGAAAAGGGGGCACTCAACCTATTTACTGATGCACCGGCCAGAGGGAGTTTTGTGAGAGCGGGCCAAGCTTGGCAAAGCGGAGCCAAAAGGTCCCTTGTGTGGGAGGCCGATCTAGCGGCAGGAGCTCCGCTGCCTGCGCATCCCTTTCCTTCCCAGGCTTTTCCGGAGACAGTTCCCCCTCCCAGACGTTTTCCCAGGGGGCCGAAGCAGGGTGCCAAACCTTGCAAGTCCATTGCAGGGGGCAGGAATAGGAGCAGGACCCCCTGAGGGTCCCCAGACTCGGGCTCAGGCCGCACGAACCGTCTGCCGAGACTCCTTTGGCCGCGAGGCGCTGCCGGCCCCTGACCTGGTCCTCGGCTCGCGCTCTGGCCAGAGTCTGGGCGAGGCACTCTGGGGGGCAGCGCCAGACAGGCTAACGCCACGCGGGCCGCTCACCCATATTGTCCACCCCTCGCGGGATGATCACGTCTGCGTACTTCTTGGTCTGCAGGTGGGAAAGAAACAACCTCAGTCAAAGTCACAGCCTGGGAAGAAACCCCCAGAAGCGCCTGGTCACACCCACCACGAGCGGGGAAGCCAAGGGGGCCAGCCCCACCGACACCGCGGGGGAGTCCCTCGGATTCCACCAGTCGTCGCACCTGGCACCTGCAAGGTGCCACGAGAAGCGCAGCGGGAGCCGTTTCCCGCCGACCACCAGGGCGTGCTCGAGGGAAGGGGACGCTGGAACTTGAGGTGGGGCTCCGAGTCCCACAGGCAGCGGGGCAGAGCAATGGAGGCCCACAAGTCAGCCATCCCAGAACGGCAGTCCAGCTGCCTTCACTGGGAAGCCGAAGCTGCGCGACTTGGGCCTCTCCGGCTCCCTTGTTAGGACAGGTCAGAGCGAGGACGGACAACGGGCTCGTGCTGCCTTGCCCGTTGCCAATCGCGATCGACCCGGGGATGGAAGCCAAGGTTTGTTGCCGAGTTGTGACCGCTCCCAATCTTTTTGTGGTTAACAACCCAGATAAGCAGCAGTGCGGGTTTGCCTGTGTCAGCCTGATTCACGAGCGGCCCACGTGCAGCTCGCTCCCAGGACAGCAGTTCCCAGTGAACCGAGCGGCAGCCTCACTTCGCACCATTCTGGGCAACGCAGGCCTGGGGTATGGCCCAGGCGGCCCTTCGACTCCCAGCAGCTGGAAGCCGGCGTGGCCGGCCACGACTGAGGCCTCCCGCTGCACCCGGGCCAGCAATCGGGCCCACTCCAGCGGCCCTGCCGTCCTTGAATGCCTTCTCGCTGGAATTGCCCCTCCCAAACTACGCATGGGGCAGAGCTGCAGCCGAGAAGGGGCTCCACCTACAGCCTGGCACAGGCCACCCGTGCCCCCCTTTTCCCTTCTCTTTCCAGGCTTTCCCGAGTCAATTCTTCCTTCCAAACATTTCCCTGGGAAGCCCAAGCAACTGCTCCAAGCGTTGGCCGGCTGCAGCACTGGGGCCCCTCAGCGCATGACACAGCGCAGCCCCGCTCCGAAACCAGCGACAGACGGTCTGTGGGGCTGATCCTCACGCCGGGCGCAAGGGGACTCGGTCCAGTGCCTAGGCAAGGCCTTGCCCGAGTTGATACCAGGTGGCTCCTGGTGAACTTTCTAAAGACGGGGAGGGGTGACGGATGAGCGGCAAGGTGCATGGTTGGGCTGAGGAGGTCGCTTCTGCGAAAACTCAGCTTGGAAGGATCAAATGCTGGAAAAGACCCCCAACGGCCAGAATGAACACTGGGCTAAAACCTCGCCTATGCAGGGCCCTTCCCCTGCCTGTGCTCTTGGGAAGAAAAAGAGCACTACACCTGGAGGCCAGGTGGGAGGCACAGGAAGTGGGAGGCACAGCGAGGAATCTGTCCTCTCGCTTCCCCCAGCCCTTCCTTTCTGCACAAAGGGGGTTTTGGGAGGGGTTTTGTTACCGGCAAACAGAACTCCTCAAAGGCCGGCTTGACAAACGTCGTGTACTGGGTCAGGATCTGCTCCAGGTCCCTTCCTCGTTTCATGTCCCGAAGAACTAGAGCAAAACACGCCAACAGGAGGCTGAGAGCGTCGCTGGATGCGGCCTTCTCAAGACCCCAGAGGTGGGAAGGGCGGCTGAAAGCACATCGCTTGGCGAAGCCCTCCCCCCCCCCTCTGCGTGCCAGGTGTGCCAGACTCGGGCCCTGGCCAGGAAGGTGGCCGCTTCCCTCCACGACTCCGCCCCGAGCAGACAAGCCCTTCCCCGCACCCTTCAGCAGCAGAACTGGTCTGGTCGAGCACTCGCAGGCCAGCGGGGCCCTGGCCTTACCTCTCCGCGAGAGCCGGACGTCCGAATCGGTGTCCACAAAGAGGCGGAGGTGGAACATGTCCCGGATGTCTTGCGTGTAGAACACCAGAATCCCCTCAAAGAGAACCACGTCCGCAGGGTACACCACCGTGGTCTCAGGCAGCCTAGAGCAGAAGCGGTCAGTCTCCCAGGAGGCACGGGGCTGAATCCGGGCAGACTGGATCCCCTGCCGGGGGGGGGGGGTTCTTCCCCTCCCTTGCCCCACAGCCCTCCAGCGCCCTGGCAACAGAGACTTGTGGCAGGGGGTTGGCTGTGTCATGGGGGGGGAGCTCCCAGAAACTTCCCTCTTGGCTGAAGACAGCGCGATCCTGTAACTGTTCACGGGCATGCAGGCAAACGCCCTGCACAAGCTGCCATGGTGTAAGCCAGTTCACACACCACCCCTTTCTGCGGGTTGCCACGTGTCATTTCCTCAAGCAGTCGCCCGGCGGTGCCAGGAGGAAGGGCCCGCGCGGCTTCCCCACTCGTGACGCGCGCTGGCTGCTCTCAGCCCAAGGGACGGCCCGGCTGGCTCCCTCCCCCTGCGGGCAGAGTTTTCTGCATGCAGCCCTTTTGGAAGCGTGCCTGTTCCGTGGGGAACACGAGCCCGTTCGCAAACCCAGCTGCCTGACCCGGCTGGGGGTGTCTCGCTGCCCTTGGGCAGGTGCCCCGGCCAAGAGGGCCTCGTGATCCGTGCCCGCCACCCCAGCGCACTCGCCCATGAGCCGACGGTGCTCGGCAGGCAGCCCTGGCCACACCGAACTCCGGAGCATCAAAGGACTTCCCTCCGGCAACCACATTAAGCCAAGCCGAGGCAGGGGAGGATGCAGGCCAACCCGGTGGGCGCAGGGGGACGTGGGAAGGCAAAGCTGACACCCCGGGTCCCTAGTCCAGTGGACTGCCCCCCGCCCCGCTTCCTGTCCTCTGGGGCTGTGGGACTACAAGCTCCATCATCCACGGCCAGCATAGCCGTGCCTGAATTTGGCGAGCGGCTGTACTCCAACATGCCCTGGAGGGCACAAGGCTGCAGTAAAGCTGGCCCTGGCCAGTCTGGGAAGCAAGCGGGGGGGGGCCCTTGGATGTCCTCCCCGTGCCGGCAGGGACGCCGGGGAGCCCAAGCAGAGCAGCCCCGCCAGACATAAACGCAACCCACCCCAACATGCTCCCCAGCAATGGGGCTGCCAGGTGGTGCCCTCGCCCCCTGCGGGGCAGGAACGGAGGCCCCCGAGGCCAGGGGGCGGGCAAGCAACACGACGGGCAGGGGCGCTGACCTGGAATGGGTCACGAAATCGTAGGTGGGCACCTCCACGGTCTGGCCGTCCACGATGCTCTTCAGGGTCATCTGCATCAACTCGTTGTCAAAAGCATCTAAAGGACGCGAGAAGCGCAGCCAGGCGTCACGCAAGCAGCGGCCAGATCGGCGCACAGGGTCTGTCTCGGACGTATCACGGCCCGCGTGCTCCAGCTGCGGTGCGGGGGGTGCTTCCTGTGCCACCTGGCCGAGCGGGGCCCACATCCCTGAGGCAAAGGGGGGTTGCTGTGGCGGACCAAGCCCACAGAGCACAGCTTGCGGAAGCAGGTCCAAGCCCAAGGGGCAGCTTCCTTTGCTCCCCATTTTACAGGTGGGAATGCTGAGCCACGACATCGGGTGCTGCACTATGTGACGAGGTAAAGGCAGCCCGACACACAGACAGAAATGCAGCATTACCAGATCGTCTGGTTCTTCCTTATACTGCCCTTTTCTGCTTTATGAATATAGTTTAATCGGTGGATTCGTTTTAGCTGCTGCATTTTATGTTCTTTACAGTCTTTTTTCATAGTCTGCGATTTTTTTCAACAGAGAAAAGCAAGATGTGCATTTGAAAATAAATGTCATAAACACAGATGTCCAGTTTCTCCAGAAAACTGTTATTTTAAGAGATGTGATCTGTCAAAAGCTAAAAGGGTATGAAAGAAAATTAACCTCCAGCTCTCCCCCCAAAGGAAGTGTAAAAATAAGCAAATTGCACTCAAATGATGGGAACATACCGAAAATTATAAGTGTTGGTAAGAATGCATGTAATAATCTATTTTGATTAGAAAGCCAGCGGTTGGAAGGTTGGGCTGGAACTTGAAGAGGCTAGTCCTCATGCAGCCGTTAAGTGCATTGGGTGACTTCAGGTTAGTCGCTGACTCTCAGCCTGACCTACCTTGCTGGTTCGCTGTGGGGATATATATTAGGATTATGTAAGCAACCTCAAGTTCCTTATGAGAAAAAATGACAAGCTATTAAAATTATTTTTTTAAAAAATTACAGAGTTGTATTTTTATTTTCTTCCTTACAGTTTCCTCTCTTCCTGCAGATATGGAAAAATAAAGAGAAAGTTTTCCTTGCCTAAATAATATTCTCCCCCATTTGGCAACAGCTGCAATTTACTGGCACTAGTTCTACAGAAATCACCCCCCACCCCCAATTCACTGCTGCGTCAAAGTCAAGGTTCGGATAATCTTTAAAGAGCTAAAACTGTTTGTTCTTGTTTGTTTATATTCCAGTTGACCCCGCAAGGTGGGCATACACAGTTCTTCTCACCGCTACCTGTATCCTCTCTTCCCTGTGAGGTCGGTTGGGCTAGGAGCTGGCGACGCATCCAGTGTCACCTGCTAAGCTTCACAGTCGAGCAGCAACTGAGCCCGGGTCTCACCAGCCCAACACTCCCTTCCACACCATGCTCAGCTTCGGTGTGCATTTGGACTTAGCGCCCAAATCCACAAAGGACGGCGTCTGACCATCCTTCTCTGCTCCGGCCTGTCTCCGAATCCCGTAAGAGCCCGTAAGAGAGGGCTGACTTCAGAACCTCCTTCCAAAGCGGATGACATCAGCACGAACTTGGTGTTCTTTTAGGCACCAAATTCAAGTATCACACCCTGCCATTTTAACCTCTTAATTTTAATGTTTCAATACAGTACATTTTTGTAAATTAAAAAACTGAAAATCTTTTAAAGAATTTTTTTAACACTTAGCCTAAATGTTGTGGCCCTTTTTACGTTGTTTTCATAGCTGTTTTAGTTTGTTGTGTTTTAATAGGTTTTAATGTGATTTATTTATTAATGCGTTTTATGTGTTGTAAGCCTCATGGGAAAGCCTTGGCAGTTATAAATGGCGTATAAATACATACATGTATATATATATATACATACATAAATACTATTTTAAAGCTGACTTGTTCTGCTTTGCTTTGGCTTGTTGGTTCAAGAGCTTCTGCCAAATTTACTTTTTAAATTAAACTGCCTGGGGTTTGTGAAAGTTTTTTATGCTGCATTTCAAAGGCCTCTCCTAACATTTAAAAACAGATGAATGCAATATTAAAAACACACTTAGCAAAGCAAGGATACAGAAGGTTAAAACAAATACTTTCAACACCCCACTTAAAAAACCCCACTCCAATAGAGAGATAAATGCAGCCCCAAAGGCAGCAACCTCACATACCTGGGTGGTCAAAGTTGTACTGCCCTTTCAGGGCTTTTGCCTTCTGCTCCGCCGTAAGCGCCTTGTAGAACCGGTCCTGGCTGAGGATGACCACTTTCCGTTGGCGATGGTCCACCTCGTTCTGGCCCAGCAGCTCCATGATCTTCTCGCATACCGTTGACTTTGGGTGGGAAGCAAAAAGAACAAACAAGTCAGTCCTGACCGATATAAAAATGCACGTATTCTGAAGGGCGACTGATTTTAGCGGCTGTGAACAGGCAGAGTTTTACCCTTAAAGGCAGCCGAAAAATAATTCGGCATAAAGCAGGTAAGAGGCCCCGCGGTGGCCACAGGAAAACTCGGGAGATTAATTTGGAAAACATCATGCACGGAGAAGCCACATGTGTAAACAAGGACTGGGGCAGAAGAATCCTAAAGCAGATTAATAACAGATATTTTAATAGCGCTCACAAAGGTAGCCACGCTACCTTTATATACAACAGGGAATCTGGCAGCACCCGAAAGCCCGACAGATTTGCTATGGACTAGAGTCAATCCTCAGAAGCCAGAAAGGTTATCCTGGCTTGGCACTGGTGTGAGGCGGGGAAATTCAAAGCGGCAGAGCTTGTCAGAGAAGGGTGACCGCCGCATTACAGCACAAATGAATTCAGAATAAACACGGTGCAATCCATGGGAGGATGAGCCTGGACACCCCCAGGGGGTAAAACCCCATTATTGCCATTCCAGCCACGGGGGGCCAGGCTGAACCCCCACACAAACTGGAATCTGGCACAGGGGCCTCTCTTTCGGGTTGCTGATCCTCGAGGGTGCTTGCCTGGCATCAGGGGCACCCCTGCCCAAAAGCTGCTCTACTGGGTGCCACTGGGCCAGCCACAGGCCCTCTCCAGCTAACCTACCCCACAGGGATGTTGTGAGGGTGAAGTGTAGAGGAGACGGCTGCCCTGGGTTCCTTGGAGGAAAAGCAGGGCTCAGGAACTCAACTAGAGCGAAAATCTCTCTGAACACATTGGGAGAGAAGTGCAAATGCAAAATCCTACTTATTAGCATTGCCTTATGCCCCACAGGGACTAGCGCCTTGCACAGACTGAAGCTGGAGAGATGGGGAAGCCTGAAAAATCAACACACCCCTCGGCCCTCCATGCATCGGCGGCTGCCGGGACACAAGGGGCGTTTGCGCGCGCAAGCCGGGGCGCCCGAGGGCCCGTGGCGGGATGCGGCGCTGCAAGTCCGCCTTCGGGGGCGCCCGAACGGCCGTCGGGGCCCCCGCCCGGGGTCAACCCTCCCCCTGCACCCGGGCAGTTCCCGCGCGTCGCGCCCGTCCCCACGCGCCTCTCCTTCCGGGGCTTCCTCCGCCCGGCTCGGCGCATCCCGCCGGTCCAGCCTCGGACACCTCGGGAGCGCCTTCGCCGCCCGGACCCCAACCCGCCCCGGACTCCCACGGCCCCCAGCCCCGCGTGCGCGTGACGACGCCCCGGCGGGTTGCCCCGGCGCCCCCCGCGCTCGCCCAGCGGCCCCCCGCGCTGCACGCCGGGCGGGCCCCCGGGCCGGGAGCAGGGAGCCGCCGCGCGGCCCTCGGCCCGCTCACCTTGCCGCTGGCGGTGCCGCCGCTCCCCCCGATATGCGGGGCGGGTTGGGGTCCGGGCTCCGCCTCCCCGGCGCCCGAGG